>NC_056744.1:1245106224-1245223012 GCF_019279795.1 Protopterus annectens | reverse complement strand
GTGGATGTTTTGTGTGTGTCTCACTGTCTGTGTAGGGAGCAATGCATTTTAGGCTAGTCACTTGCAGTACAGTTGAAATGCCCTTCTTTCATAATCCTGCTGATGTCATTCAATGTGACATACACCTTTGGGGAAGAAGTACTTTAGTAATGTCCATACTGCATACTATAACTGCATAGTGCTGTAGCATAATAAACTAGTTAGGTAGGGGTTCAACTCCAAGACATGACAGGTGTGTGTGTGTGTTTGTAACTCATATCCTGTGTAGAGGTGGTTGTGAGTGGGGCAATGTGGAGGGTGTTTTGTTTATTTCTTTTATGGTGGCCTTACTATATATCATAATGCCAACCATACAGGGATAACAGATGTAAATTAGCTGAGAGGCTGGGGTGCAAAGCCATACCCATACATGTGACATCAAGGCCAGCCACGTGTTTGGCTGTGGGAGGATGCCTATTCGTATAGGATGCATAGTGTGTGGGGCCTCTCAATCCCATAAATGGTGCATGTGCACATATGTGTATTTGTTAATCTGCCATTGCTATCTACAGATGTATGGCCATATATACCTATATAGATTTACATATCTGCTAATATATCTATCTATCTATCTATCTATCTATCTATCTATATATATATATATATATATGTATAAAAAACTATGTCCGTATATACCTATATAGATATATATCTGCGTATACATATGCAACGTGTTGTGTATATGTAGATATATAGGTGTAGACACTATAGACTATGCATATAGTTTTAGAAATTAATATATATATATATATATATATATATATATATATATATATATATATATATATATATATATATATATATATATATATATATATTATACATATCTAGATATGTTGTATCTGTTTAGATATTAATATATTTACACACACATACATCTAGATGTTGGTATACATTCTCTGTACTGTTGCATGACTGGACTGGATGATATGTTTCTAAAAACATCAAATCTTGTAGTATCTGTCATGGTTTAGTGGTAAATCACTTTGTTTATGGTGCGCAGGGTCCTTGGCGTAAGCTGTTTATTTTGTTGCTGGGCAGAATACGGTCCATTGGATACACAGTGATTAAGGCACTTTAAAGCAGATGTAAGCAGGTTTCCATGGGTTTGCATGTTGCTAAGCAATGCTCACACAGGTTAAGCAATTCAGCAATTTAACTGAATATAAGAAACTGTAACCAGACTTTAGCAGTGTTTACCTCTGCGCAACCCCACGCAAACCCGCGTACAACTGCTTTAAAGTGCCTTAATCACTCTGAATCCATCAGCCCTTGTTCTGCCTGGTAACAAAATAAACAACCTCAGCTAGGCTCAAACCTAGGACAATGCACACCATACCCAAAGTTATTTACCACTGAGCCATCTCAGATATATGTAACCCTGCTGCATTCACAAACATATCATCCAGCCCAGTTATTCAACAGTACAGAGAATGTATTCCAACATGTAGAATTATGTGTGTGTGAAATTATATTAATGTCTAAACAGATACAACATAATGATATATGCTATATATATATATATATATATATATATATATATATATATATATATACACACACACACACACACACACACACACACACACACACACACACACACACACACACACACACACACACATATATATATATATGTAAGCAGATATTTTTATTTATATAGGTATATATGGACATACATCTGTAGATAAAGTGGGAATATAGCAGACATATATATATATGTCCACATGCACCATTAATGGGGTTGACAAGCACAAACAACATACGTAATGCACGAATAGGTATTCATCCCCCACAGCAAACATGTCTGCCCTACAATACACTACTATCTGTTGCAGATCCCATAACCAGGACCTTACATGGCAAGGGCACAAGATATTAACAGTACTCCATACCACCTGTATGATGTCAGGCTGGTATCAGTAACATATCATGCAGTACAGTCAGGCTCATAATGACTCCCATTTTGCAGTCATCTTTTACCTTTGTTAGCCAGAGTCCCATACTGTTGGCCTGTACTTTAGAGATGTAGATGCCAAACAACAGTGTTCCCAGGACTAAACCCTGACGTACTCCACTTGTCACCTCTCTGGGGATGGATTGGGAGTCAGTTACACCTACAGTTTGGGTTCTGTCAGTAAGCCATGTGGAAACTATTGAGTGGCAATAGGAATGTATGGCTGGACTAGTATGTTAATCTATGTCTCCAGACTGGGGGATGATGTTGAAGAGCGTGGTGAGGTCCACATAGGCTTTATGGATGGCCTTACCCTCTTCAGCAGCTATGCAGACTGAGTCAAAGCAGTCAATCAGTTTCAGGAGACAAGACTGGCCCTCCATGAGTCCAATTTGTGTGGGGTCCAGTGTTTGAGAGTTGGCAATGTCTGCATTCAAAACATCACTGATAATGCATTCCATGGCCATGCAGATCAGGCTCGCCAGACTGGTGTGATGGTAGTTCCAGGGATCACAGGTGTATCCCCCCTTGTGGGTTGGGATAACTGCAGCTGTGCGCCACTCAGTGGGCACCAAGCCTGATGCGAGGCTATGATTCCAAATGACAGTTAGGTGAGTTGCCATTTCATTTTGTGGTTCATGGAGTACACAGCCCAGGATGTCATCTGGTCCCATGGATGCTGTATTCTTAGCTATGGATAGTGCATTTTTTGCCTGTGTGGCCATGATTACTGGGCAATGGAAACTCTGTTTGTATTGACATGGGCCCTTTTGGAGGTAAGAGGGGGTGAATGTGGCACTAAATCTATCTGCCAGGATATTGGCACATTCTGTGGGAGCAGTCTATGTAATGCCATTCTATTGAAGCTCAGAGCACTTCTGAGCATTGCCAGTTAGATTTTGGACATAACTATAGAATGCTGTGTGGTTATCTGTGGAATCTGTGGCGATTTTAGTTACATAACCAGCTTTGGAGGATTCCATGAGGGATTTCAACATCTTATTGGGGCTGGTAAGGGAGTTGCTTGCATCCTTGGCTTATCCTTTTTTCTTCAACAATGTCTACCTTCTGTTGTATACTCTGTTAATGGCAGAAGACCACCAGACCGGCTTGCTTATTTGGGCGGTGGGCGTCGTGGTTCTATGTGGGATGTCAGGAATCATACATCAGTGGATGTGCTCATACAGTGCCTTAGTGCAGGATTCATCAGTTGAACTGTCAGCTCCTGTTTCCATGGGTGTCACAGTCATTGTTACTGCTGCCTTGAGTAGCATGAAGTTGGCTTTGGAGAGGTAATTTATGGACAACTGCATATATATTCCTTTCACATGTTCAGTTTGATTAGCCTATGGTGGGATTACTTTGGTGAAACCACATTCTCATGTACTGTTGTGATGGCTTAGTGGTTAGTTACTGTGACTATAGAGTCCTGGGTTCATGATCTGCAAAGGGAGGTTATTTTTGTTCTGGACAGAACAGCGGTTAATGCATAAAGACTAATTAGGGCAATTTAGGTTAGTCAAACTCAATACAATTCATATGCCCTACTTTGGCAATCCTGCTGATGTCAATCACTGTGAAGTACACCTTTGGGGAAAGAGTACGCCAGCAGTCTCTGTGGTGCATGCTATAGTAGTGTAATGCGGTGATGTGATATAGAACTCTGTTAGGGGTTCTATTCGCACACATGGGTATTGTGGATGCTTTTGTGTCTGTTCCTATGCCTGTGTAGAGAGCAATGCATGTTTGGCTAGTCACACTCACTACAATTCATTTGCCCTACCTTGGCAATTCTGCTGATGTCACTCACTGTGAAATAAACCTTTGGGTAAAAAATGCTCCAATAATCTCCATGGTGGGTTCTATAATTGCATAGTGCTGTTGTGTAATAACTAGTTAGTTAGGGGTTCTAATCCCAAATGTGACAAGTATGTGTCAATGTGTCAATGTTGGTGTGGAGGAGGTTGTGAGTGTGTAACAAGTGGACTCAATATTGAGTGGGTTTTTAAAATTTCTTATATGGTGCCCCTAGCATAAATCACAATATCCACCGTGCAGGGATAACAGATATGATATCAGTACATAGTCAGTTAGGGGTTCGATACCCTGGACTGGAAGGTGTGTGACATAAACATGCTTACCTTTTACTCTCCCAACCCACCCTGACTTATCTCTGCCTCTGTCTGCCTCTCTCACTCCCTCTCTGGTGGATATGGAGACTTACACCTGCTTTACTTAGGCAGCAGCATGTGTATTGTCAGTGATGCTGATGACCAGCTGATGGTCTCTGCATGGATTACAGCCCTCCTCTAGTTGATTGCATGTGGAACAGCTGTGGTAACATTCCCATAGCCAGTTGCATGGAAACACACTCCAGTATCTAGGAACATCATGTTGGTGTTGGGCCTTTTCATTAAATGTGAGCAGGGACTAGATCTGTTGTTTGTCAAACAGCATCACAGATGGACTCTGACAACATACACTGTGGAAACAGGCCAACACACAGGAGGGGGATGTGCCTGTCCTGACTACAGACTGTAAGTGCTGCTATACTGCAGTTGGGGTAATACTGGTTTAACACGGTGTGTGTGGATATGGCTGTCCTACATGTTTTAATACTTGTCATGTCAGTGCTATGTTTATGAGGAATCTCCATCTGTAGGGTCATCTGCAGACTGGGCAGTGTGTGGTGCCTTGTGCTCCTTGTGTTACCCAGAGAGCACCTATCACTCAACTGCAGAAGTTAGTGTGAGGATTGCAGTCAGTAGATGGTGACAGCCGGGAGAGTTACTGAAATGTCATATCCCTGATAGGACATATGTTGCATCAAACCCTGTTACGACAGGAAATGTATGAGGTTGTCACAGCGACATGTCAATATTGGCCCTGTGTTTGTGCCTCCAGCCACAACTCTGTCAACCTTTGTACATATGTCATGCAGTAGGGGGTGCATATGTTCTGTACACTATATTCATTGACAGCATATATGATAACAAGCCAGTGAGATATCAGACTGCTACACATGTTATGTATAGTAGGGGTTATATTTGAGGACATAGCCTTGGCATTCTGTGGTTGTTCGTATAGTACTGAGGTATATGTAAGTCTGGTAATTATCGACAGTGTGTGTATAGTGCATATGTACCTTGGCCTGTGTAGAGACTGCAGTAGGTGTCATTGTTCTTGGTCCTGTTCTATCTGATGTTACATGCTGCTCCACTGTATGTCACCCTATCAGCTTACATGTTTGTAGGGGCGAACCACACATGTCCCAAACCACAGACAGCCATCGGACCACACTGTGTAGCGGCCCAGTATATGTAGGGTTGTTTGCTTGTAAAACTGCAAGGAACCACCACGATCCACCATGAAGTAAATCCAAATATATTTATTGAAAAAAGAACAAGCGCTTTCACGCACTATCCCAGTGCGCTTCCTCAGGTTACAGGTTGTAGGGTTGTTGTGTGAGTGGCTCATATGAGGATGGTGTACATCAGATAGTCCATATACTGTAATAGTACACTAGCTTACCATGTGTGGCTGTGGCTGTGTTCACATTGGTTGTGGTTATGCACTTTCACACAGGTGTCTGTTACTCTGTGATGTGACATGCCTGTAGACCCTGTTATCTATGCAGGTACATGTGTATTCCCACATAGGAGATGTAGCCCAGTGTTGAGTCAGTCTGCCTGTAGCCTGCACTGCGCTTTGTTACATGCCTAGCAGCTTACTGTACTTACCCAGTGAGATGTCATGTCCAGATATTTGCCAGATGTCCTACTGCAGGGCCACCATAACAGTCATGTATGTCAGACAAAGCAGTGGGGTGCTGTTCAAATGTATGTCACTAATTAGTGGATAGTATGTGGCCATGGCACCTCTGTACCAGTGGTTATTATGTGTCAGGACAGACAGGGGTGTATGAATCCATAACTTATGGGGGCAAATGTATACCCAGTATGTATGTGTTATACCCATCTACATGGCTGTTAACATCCACATTGACAGGCCTGGTCCACATGTCTTGCATGAAGGGGTTCTATGGATACCCCTGGACTGACCAGAGTGTGTCAGACTGTCCAGATATATTGGCCATATGGCAGCTGTAGTCCACAGGGGTGTTATTGTGCTAGCAGTGGTACTGTACTATGATGACCTTAGGGTGTCTGTAAGTAGCCAATGGCGTACATGTTAACAGCAGATGTAGCCTCCCAGACACACCATTTCTGTGAAGACAATCCTTATGACAGTAGCAATAGTTTACAAATATACCTGCACTACATATGTGATATCCCCTTGCACTGAGAGGTTGGGACTACTGGGTCTGAGGTAGGGCTTCACTCTATGTGCAGGACATATGGTGAACATATATGTATATATCACATATGTGTCTGTGTTCCAGCCTCTGTCCTCCACCTACATACCAGGCTTTGCACATATGACATGCTGTCAGGGGTTGTTATGTAGTGGGCTGTGGATTCAAATTTGTGAAAACACAATATGGCGACATAGCGAACCATTTGGTGGATTTAAAATTATATTTAAGGAAATTCAATTTAAAAATTCTGTATAACAATGAGACTGAAAATATTATTAGTGCAAAGATTTAGTAAGGAGTAGCACATTTAACCCCCCGCTCCATCCAGTACTTTTGTTGTTCGAGATGATAGTCACAGAAGAATTGTATGATTTATACGTTCAAAATAGGTGGCAAACTAAACATTCTAATTTGGCAAGTGACGAAGGAAAATTATTAGAAGAACTACAGAATCAGGATAATTACCGTATTATGAAACCAGATAAAGGTGGGGGGGTAGTCCTATACAACACTGAGGACTACAATAATGTGATTACTAACATCCTTCTTGATAATACTACATATGTACCTGTATCCATTAATGAATGTACAGCAGAATTGATTCTTTATTAGAAGAATACCTTATTGAAAACAGAATTGATGATAAGACCTACAGGTTTTTGAAAGAAAAATACTCTCTTATTACTAATATATTTGGAATACCCAAGGTGCATAAGTCTTCTCTTGAGCCGCCTTTTAGACCGATAGTATCAGCAAAAAATTCTAAGACCCACCCTTTAGCTGTATACATTGATTACCACACAAAAGATATTATCAGTAGGACTTCACATTTGGTAAAAGATTCCTGGGAATTTCTTAGCAAAATCAGTGATAATTTATGAAAAGAAGACTGTATGTTTTTGACCATTGATGTGAAGGATCTTTTTACATGCATTCCTAGGAAGGAAGGACATGAATATTTTGGTGACAGTTTGACAAAGTTTTCAACTTTGCCTAAGGATAAAGTAATTTTAATTTTAGAACTTATGGAAGTAGTATTAGATTCAAACTATATCCATTTTCAAGGAGAATATTACCAACAAATCAGCGGGGTAGCGATGGGAGCGGCCTGCGCCCCTGTATTTGTTAATTTGGTACTCCTTGAATGGGAAAATAGGTATGTGTTCAATTGTCCTTTCTGCTCACATATTGGACTTTATTTAAGGTTTTTGGATGACATCTTTGTGTTATGGTATGTAACATCTCATGGTTTAGAAAACTTCATGTCATATTTGAATTCATGTACATCTTTTTTATCTTTCACATATTCATGTAATGATGTTAGTATCAACTATTTAGATGTCACCATCTCAAAAACCTCTAATGGTTTTAAGTTCAACATCTATAGAAAAAACATGTGGTGTAACAGCTATCTTCACTATTCTAGTCATCATCCCACCGTACAAAAGATAAGAATCATTAAGGGTCAGGCAGTGAGGATCGCAAGAATGACCTCGGACTATAGTGACCTTAGGGGTGCTTTAACCTTTCTTGGTAATAGGTTTGCTGAAAGGGGTTACCCCATTAATTTGATAAAAGAAGTATTAAATAAGGTATATTCGGGGTGGGCTGTTAAGTATAAGGCCCTTTTGGGACAACCACTAAGGAGTGGTATAGAATTAACAGAAAGGAAAAAATTTAATGGCGCCTGTATTATACAATACGACACTTTTTCAGATTTATTTGCACAAACTTTGAATTCTCACTGGAATATATTCAAAACCAACAAATAAGTATATAATGTGGTTGAAAAAAAACCTGTATTTACATACAAAGTTGGTAGAAACTTTAAAAAGACATTTGAATATATTAATAGAAACCCTATATTATATAGAGCTACAACCCCTTGTGGAAATTGTAACATGTGTTCTATGATTTTTTGTGAACCTACAATTAAGTTAAACAATGGTTTGAATAGTTTGGTCAGGTTCTGTAAAGGAAACTGCAAAACTAAAATGATTGTTTATTTAGCTCTATGCAAATCCTGCAGAGCATTTTATATAGGGAAAACCGAAAGGTCTTTAAAAGAGCGTATATATGAACATCAATATGATATTAGAACAGGCAAAGTCACCAATGCCTTATACAAGCACGATTCAATATGTCCTTCATTTAATGGTTACAGGTTTGGCATTACTGATTTAGTAAAAGAAAGTCATTGTAGGGGAAGGGGAAATTTTAAAACCTACCAGCTACATAAAGAACTTAAATGGCAACTTAGGTTGAGGGCAAGTACACCACCTGGCCTTAATGAATATATAAGTATTAAATCCATTTTATCAGCCAGAGCTGAATGTATTTGATGGGTTTATACTATATTTTATTTTGATTTTTGATTTTATTTTTTTACGCTTCATTTTCGTTGTTTTACATATAAGTATAAGGTTTTATTATATTTAGAACATAAAATAAAATGTTTTGTAATACAATAACGTATATTTAGAACCAACCTTTAGGTATTTTTTAGAACAGATGGTAGGATATTTGTTTAAAATTTTATTGAAAAGTTTTATTGGTTAATTGATTGATAATTATTGTGTTAGAAAATATGTATATATTAGGTCATTGGCACCAGTGCTTTTATCTGAAGAAGTCTGGGTCTCAAACGAAAACGCTCATTTGTTAGCTTTTTAAGTTATTAAAATATTGTTACACTTATTACGTGGCCTGGATTTGTTTTTGTTTTTTCCATATATACCTATATATGTATCTATCTATCTATCTATCTAATTATATATATATATATATATATATATATATATATATATATATATATATATATAAATATGTATGTATATATATATATATATATATATATATATATATATATATATATATATATATATATATATATATATATATATATATAGATATATATATATATCTGCTGACATATATATAACCTGCCATATATACTTAGACATGTAGATGTGGACATATATATATATATATATATATATATAGATGTAGGCATTTGCCAGTTTATATGTTTTTATATTTATATATATATATATATACACACATATACATATATCAATATGTTGTATCTGTTTAGACATTAATATAATTACTCACACACATACATCTACATGGAATACATTCTCTGTACTGTTGAATGACTGGGCTGGATGATATTTTTCTGAATACATGAAGGAATGTATATCTGAGACGGCTTAGTGGTAAATCACTTTGGCTATGGTATGCAGAGTTCTGGGTTTGATCCTAGATGAGGCTGTTTATTTTGTTGCTAGTCAGAACAAGGGCAGTTGGATACAGTGTGATAAAGGCACTTTTGAGCAGTTGTAAGCTGGTTTGCGCAAGTTTGCGTGATGGTAAGCACTGCTAAGTTAAGGTTACTGTTTCTTATACTCAGTTATCTCCTGAATTGCTTAACCTGTGTAGGCATTGCTTACACCCACGCAAACAGGCTTAATCCCACTTACTGCTGCTTAAAAGTGCTTACTCCTGCTTAACCCCACACTAATTCATTTAAAAGAAAAGAAAAAGGGGTTGATAGGAAAGTGGTGAAGAAAGGGGCACAAAGAGGGAAAGACAGTATGGAAAATAGCTAGGGATGTGCAGGAAGGGTGTAGGGAAGATCCATAGCTGCCCATTTCTTCTATAGCAACAGCTGTGCATATACACTGTATTTGGAGGTAGATCTGGTCACTTGAACCCCTGGGAGAGGGGTGAGGACAACATTAATTCATTGTGAATTAGATTAGATTACATGTGTCCAGTGGACATGTGTGTGAAATGGACAGCTATGTAAGGGGTGAGATTATTTGTGGGAACAGATTGCCCATTTTTTTTCAAGTGGGAGTGGGATGTTGGGGAGGGGTAGTAGGTAGTCATTTGGGTAGGTTAACAGACAAGACACACAAGATACATACAGGGGTGGTATATGACACATGTGGGGGGTAAACACCTTGATAGGGAGGGGTGTTGGGATATCAGAAGTCCACAAGCCCCCTAGTGGTAACAGTGGGATTGAAGTCCCCACCCATGGGCAGTCACCACTGCACCTTTACAGCCCCAAAGGTGGTTGTGCTGGGGGCTGAGCCGCAGAGCCAGGCTGACTCTCTAATTATGACACATGGCCCTCAAGCTGGCGTAGAAGATCCCTGACCTGGTCGTTGATCGCTCTACACACTACGAATCTGACCTGGCCATGGGTGACAGGTGTCTGTCTGTGCCCACTCCCCGGGGGCAAGCCCCATCCTCTGGGGCAGTTCCACCCTAAGGTGGTGCAGGACCAAGGGACAAGGAGGTGCAGGGTTGGGCCCCAGACATGCTGGTGCCTGGTGCCTCGGCCTGCTGAGGTGGGACAGGTGGGTCCGCTGGGACCGGCCTTCCCAAGCATGCTAGTGTTTAGATTTCAACATCATATATGGGTTAGTTATTGTCAACACATTCCAAGGTTAGGTATAACAGCAAGCATAGATATTCCCATTAACCCAGACACCAGATACGGAACAATTGCATAGCAAACAAAACACATGCATATATTGGACCACAGTGGTAATAAAAACAGCATGCAGGTACATTGATGGCACCATGCCAACAATGTTGGAATAATTCAATATGGCACATGCATGGGAACAATTAGAATATTTATCATATGACTGGCCATTATCAGAGTCAGTACATACCAGCTGGGGTGGGTATGTTGATTATTGTTGGAGATAAGGTGGGGTGAGAGAAAGATGTCAATTAAGAAGTAGTATATTCCTGTACTCAACATTACTTTCCTAGTCAGTGCTGTTATCTGCACCTTACAAGTCTTACTACACTACCCTATAGACCTATACTGGACACTGATATGGCTGTCAACATCATTACTCATTTTATTTTATTTATTTTACATTTGTTGACCGGGCTAGTCTGGCTGGATAACAAGTCTCATGAACCGGTTTTACCTGCAGTATACACCTCTTACCTGGTATACCTGTGGAGGGAATATCTGTTAACACTGACTGTTTGTACACATACGCCTGGATTCCAGGTTGATGTTTTGCACTAGGCTATCCAACTCTTTCTGCACAGACTCTGGCCATGTGTTGACCACATGCTGGAGTGGCTGGACATATCTAGAATATTGCCCTCTTCCACTTTTAGTGACCTGACACACACACATATACATGCTTTCTTACACAGTTATATTATGTAGCACAGTGTGGGTGACAGTGACCAGTGATACTTTCGTATTCGGAGAAACTGCAACACTCACAATTCCCTACAATACCAGGGTGGACAGTACCAGTGTAGGTTATATTGGTCTGTATTTATCAGCACATTGTTCATATCCAATGTACCTGTGGCATCAATGTTTGTTAGCACTGCCTGACTGTTGCCACACAAAGTTCCGGATTACACATTAGTATTCTGCACATACTACTCACTCTGTTACTGTACACACTCTGACCACAGCTTAACAAGTTGGGGTGTAAATGGGACATATGTGGCTTCTTAGTCACATAAGGTATCGGGGAGTTGCGAGTGTGCCAGATGTTTGTCATAGATGTGCGTCAATCAGTTGTATTTCCTGTTTGCTGCCTATACGTCTGGGATCACCCCACTGATTTCCCAGGGGGGAGAGGTTGATAGGCAATAGATATGGGCCACTTTAATAGACATTCTGGACATATCTGTACAGTTGTGGGGTTTGATTCTGTATGCAGACTACTACCACTAGCAGGATTCAAACCATGGCTGTATGTGCTAAAAGAACAACACTTCACATCTCTGTTACATGTGCTATTTGGTTTTTGTTGTCTGCATGTTACCTGTTTACTGTCTATGTGTTTCTCAGTTGTACTAAATGGCCTCTGGGGATTACACCTGTCATATGTAGGCATTCCTACACATTCAATTTATGGTGCATGGTGTGGGTAACAGTACTATTACATGATTGCAAATCTACATTACCATATGGTACCAGAATATAGATATATAGTCCAGCAGTTGGACCTGTTTTGTCATGGTATTACACTTTTATTGCCATACTAACAATATCAGACTCTTCCTGCCATATTCTGTAGTGTATGCAGTACTTGCCTTGAACAATACAGGTTTTATATTAGCAATTAGCAATTACTTTACTACTACTTTTATTTTTATTTCCTATGATAGAAGAAGCATGAGTATTACTGACCTGCCTCACATCACAACCGTGCCAGGTGGCTGATGTTAGCCTCCTGGTTCGCAGCCCACTCAGTTGCAGCTGTGGGGGACAAAAGAAGAATATTTAGCCATACCTATCCATGCTATACCTGAGATGGCAATTATTACACAGGTCATGGACTGATACAAATGGCTGGGACATCCCCTACTGCTCTAGCCTCTTGGAACCACTCCTCTAAGAGGTCCCCTTTCCACCGCTTCAGGTCAGCATAGTGGTGCCTGACCTGCTCACCAGTTCTGGATATGCCACTGGTGAGGTCACGGGCAAGACAGTCCCAGGCCTCCACTTTATATTGGGAGCCCTGTTACTGGCCCTGCAGCAGTCTCTGTGCATGGTCTTTAACTAGGAGCCCAGCAATGACCTTGGACTCCTGGATGCACCAGCGCTGTGCCCGGAAGTGCACTCCTTCTCCCTTTACTGCAATAGTGCCTACAAGGGGGAAGCTACAACCAGTTATGAGCTATATCCTGCACTTTTCTATGATTGGCCAGTTTTGAAAAGGCTAAGCTATGGGCACCACCTAATTACCTAAGGTTGGCACTGCTTAAAGAGGTATACCACTGGGGAGATTGATATGGCTTCCCTACACATTGCTTACACTTACTAAGTTGAGCTCTGCTGCGGTTAGCATTGTTTAATAGTTAATCAGCAATATATTTGCCTTTTGGCAGTGATTTATTATTCATTACAGTTTATATATGTGCCTGGAATCTCTGATTCATGTGTACATACACTGTATGGGGACCTGGGGACTTCTACACTTTATTACAATAACACCTCAAATCAATGCTTTCTGCAGTACTCCAGTTCACATATTTATGTTCTGTGGTAGGTTTTACAACATCACACTGTACATAGATTCAGTTCCCATGTTTCATTTGATTTTCCAGTGGTGAGGATTAGTTTGCTGATACCTCCTTTATATATATCGTTATGATGGATTAGTGGTTTACTACTATGACTGTGGTGTCTCGGGTCCTGAGTTCGAGCCTTGTAGAAGCTGTTTATTTTGTTGCTGGGCAGAACATGGGCCGTTGGGTACAGAGTGATTAAGGCACTTTAAAGCAATTGTAAGCGGGTGTGTGCGAGTTTGCACAGAGCTAAGCAATGCTAACCTCAGGTTACAGTTTCTTACATTCAGTTAGCTTCTACTTTGCTTAATCTGTGTAGGCAATGCTTACCCCTGCACAAACACACTTAAACATGCTTAGTAGTGCTTATATATGCTTACCACTGCTTATTTGTGCTTAAACCTGCTAACTAGTGCCTTATTGATAATGACACTGACACTTCACATGTGCATTTAATGCAGTATTCCAGTTCACATTTAAATATTATTTAGTAGGTTATACAGCAAAAGAATGTCAAAAAATGTTCATATACAGATTTCACATAGAAAATGGAATGTGCTGCAGTGGGACTCGAACTGGGAATGCCTGCTCTGACCACTACAATATTGCTGTGCTGTTTCATTTGCATATATCTTCCTTGTTATCCTCTTCAGCCTTTTAAACTGCTTTAACAGTAGCTAAGCGATAGGCAAACCCGCTCACCTATGGTTAGCTGTAGTCGGAGTTTTAAAAAATATATAAAAGGGTTTCTTCATTTTATTTATATGTACTGTTCCTGTTGTACACATGGGGGACTGTTGGTGGGGATATGCGGACACCTATGAGTGGTCTCGCTCATTTATTTACAGTTTCTGCTGTTCTACTTTGCAGGGGCATGTTTATTCTGAGCGATCTGCTCTCAGACACACCCCCTGCACTCGTCCACACTCCATGTAGAATTTAGAGCTCAGGCAGTGTGCCTTCATTAATATGCATGGTGCGCTGCCGTCCTCCTCTTAAACTGCCCCTTCCATGCAAGACTAGATTAGTCCTGCACAGAAGATTAGTAAATCCAGGGGATTACCTTTGTACCTAAGCAGATGATTGTTACTTCATGATATACAGTGATCATGGTGTTAATGTAAATAATATTGCAAATACAAACAGACAGAATATTTGGCTATGCAAATATAATATTTATTTGAAGTCACAATTCATAAGGGGAACAAAAACTTTTAACATGATTCTAAACAATTAAAACAAAGACAACCTTTTCAAACCGTAAAAGGCATTAGATATAACATGAGGCACACATATTATGATTACATTCTAAAAAAAATCAGGATCTTACAACTGCTCATGCTGTTCACAGGAAAAGTACATGTATGAGAACATATTGTTCTGTTACTAAATAAGGACAGATGCATATGTTTCATATCTCGGGCTCTGTATGTCATCTTACAAAGAACTTTTGTACTTGATAAAACTTCATTAGCATAAGTTATGGCACAAGCCTTTCTGATATCTTTATGATATTTCACATAGCTACTTCCCAAATATGATTTAATAACACAGCTATATAATTTGCATTTAGATAAACAGATAACATATGCCAGCTACTTTGCTATTTGCTGCGATATTAGGAAATGAATTTCATATCAAGCCTGCAGTTAAAAGAGTGCACAGCAAAATATATCTAAGCACTCAGAATTGCAGAATATAAAAAAGAACTTACATTTACTTTAATATGTTTTCTATATTTCCATTACATCCGTCCCCTGACACCCCTTAGGTGTCACCTTTTACTACAGTGCATTATTTTGTAAGTTATTAACAACGGTGTTATGACAATTGTCAACCACATATGCCCTAGGGTGTCTATGTTTTGGAGAAATCATTACCATTACTTTGGTTCTGTCATAAACAATTTATAATACATTTTTAATTAGAAAGAATATATTAAAACTAGAAGATAAATTGCAATTGCCATAACAATCAAGCTCTGAAAAATACCAGTTATTATAATTGTTAACACATTTTGTTACCAGTTAAATAATGTACATTTTATTTTAGTTTTGGTTAGATTTTAGCATGCTTTTTTGTAATCAATTTGTTGTTTATTATAGACATTAGAAATATAATAGCAGCAGTGCTTATCCAAGAGTTTGTAGACACCCCCCTTAAAAGCTTATATTATATTAAATGCCGGTGTGCTTTGTAACATCACAGCCCTTGTTTTAATAATTTTTCGTTAGCCACATGTTGATCAGTTTTACTAGCTAATTTAGTTAATATATGTGATAAAGCATTTATATTTAGTTTAGCTATAGTTTCACATACAATATAATGACAGAGGAAGAAATGTATCATTTTTTTGTCTACATGGATACTAGGCTGATATTTTGGCAGTAGAAACCATGTATCCAGGTAGGTAAGATATTACACTTATCAGCAGTTTACACTTTAACAAATATCTAATTTTCAGGCTGCAGGTTATGACAGGGTTGAGCTGAAGTTTGTGGAAGGGCTTTACAAGTTTTTTGTGCAAAGTCTGTAAAACAGAGACAAGTTCTGAACAATAATTTAACAGTGTATCATCAGTTAATAGAAGTGCTACATTTGGGGCGGGTGGAGCAGATGGCATTTTTATGGGACAACCCATAAGAAGTTTAATTGAACTAAGTTTTTTCTTTGCATTTATTGTTTCATTTATACTCATGAGAACCAATATCAGTGCATCAGGCTACTTTAGACCAGACTCTTTACATGCTTTTTCCTGGTTTTGTTAATGTGCTGAAATAAATCAGATGACTACAGGTGATTAGGACAATGAAGATGCAAATTACTTTTAAAACCTAACACAATTTTTTTATATAATTTCAGCAGTGAAGTGTGTGTGTCCCTGTCAGAATTAATAGTGTATGCACCCAAAACCATGACATAAAAGTCCCTTATGTTTTGCTACAGTATCTGCATGCATGTTTTTTGCCCATGTGCTAAAATAATACAATCTAGCTGAAAATTTACAAAAAGTGACATATTATAAGACAAGACAAAATATACCCCCCGGATTCTCAAAAGCTTGCCCGGCGTGCAGGATTAGTGTAAGATGAAATTTTGCCAATATGGCGGCCAAGCGATCCACGTACATGCACATCTGACGTGCACGAGCACTGTAGCACTAGTGCTGCACGTCCCTAGCCCCGTATGCAAATCATCCCATTTGCAGGTGAAAACCATGCAAATGAGGTAAATCTGCCATCCAGGAAGCAGGAATCCGGGTGTGCAGGACTAGCATAATATGCAGAAATGTACTCAGTTGGTAACCGAGTACGGTACTGCAAACTCCAAAACGGAGCTATGACAGCTCCAAATAAAGGCTGTATATCATGGAGGAAGAATGCTAATGGCCAAGTAGAAGACCATTGGCATTACAAACAATGTCAAATGTACAAAATACAACTTTTATGATATGTCCGCCGATCAAGGCCGTTGAAGCATAGGGCAGTGGCGTGCAAATGGGACCGGCAGGGAAATAAAAAAATAAACCTAAAACAAACAGTCTAACTAAAATCAGTATTCCACCATGCAAGTCAATGGTAGGCAAAAGACAACATGGCCAGTGAGTAGTGGTTGCTAAGGGGGGAGGCACAGTGTGACACATATAACTATGCATTAGTAGGCAATTCTATGCAAATGAGGGGAAGGATAATGAATCCCAGTTTTCCCCAGCATATGAGGCAGGTCCCAACAGTGTATGAGTATGAATAGCTGATTGCAAGACAAGGAGGTAGGTGACATCATGTGTGGGAGTGTCAGGCATACTGTCGGCAGATTGAAGCCCTGTGGCTTGGGGGTGCATCCAACTTAGCACAGCAAAGCCAAGAGGTGAGTCTAAACCAGCCCAGCACGTACGATAAAGTGTATGTGGGTGTGCGCGTCGCACAACAGGATCTACAGGAAGATAAAGGAAGTGAACCCAGGAAATAGCAGCAGTGTGCACACTGTAGTATGCCAATTGCATGGCACACTGCTGGGATGAATCAGAAGGGCAAGGGAAAGCAGCAGTAGGAAGTTAATTAAGGGGTACTAGGTTCGCTGCCAGGTGAAACAGATCAGAACCAGGCAATTACACAGGCAGCAGACCAGCCCAGCCCAGAACACCACTATAAACTATGCAAACACCTACCCCTCCAGTTTTTCCCACATGCTACACCACCGGTGTAAACAAGCAGGAAACTTTTAACACTCACAACAGCAAAATGTTAGGGGCTGCAATAGCTATCATACAACTTGTGGAAGAGGCTGAGGGTGGCGAGGATGGGAATGCTGCCAACCTACACACAGTGAGGAGACGGAGAAGAGTGTGCAGACCTCGGATGATCTACCAAGGGCTACATGAGCTGGAGATAGTGGAGCCCTATAGTGTGGACAGGGACCTCCTACAGCAGATTGTTGAGATGTGCCGGCCATGCCTGACACACACAACTAACAGAGGGGAACCCATCCCAGTGGAAATTAAGGTATGTGTAGGCCTAAGAATACTAGCTACAGGTGCCTTCCTAAGACCAACTAGTGATATGATGGGGATCTCACAGGCATCACCATCCAGTGTACTCCACCAATTCCTGGATGCCATGGCAGCACATGTCAGTGAGCACATATATTTCCCCCTCACCCATGAGGCATTGGCCAGCAGTATGCATCTCTTCCACCAAATAGCGGAATACCCTGAGGTAGTGGGTGCAATAGACTGCACGCGCATACACATCAAAGCACCACCCGGTAAACAGTGTAGGATCTATATCAACCGCAAGGGCGTCCCCTCCATCAACTGCCAGGTCATGTGTGATTCCCAGGGCATAATACTGAACGTGCGTGCTGGCTGCCCTGGAAGTTATCATGATTCCCACATCTGGCATCTGACGCAGCTGTACCAGAAATTTGCTGACATTCCACATGGTCACCTAGTGGGGGATGCTGGATACGCACTGGAGCTGTGGCTGATGACACCCATCAGAAATGTACACACACCCAAACAAGAATGCCATAATGAGGCACATGCACAAATAAAAATCATAATAGACAGTGTGTTTGGGATGCTCAAGTCATGGTTCCGGTGCCTGGCCACATCCGGTGGAGCCTTGCAGTACTCACCAACTACATGTACCCAAATTGTCATTGTATGTGCCATGCTACACAATATGATCCTACGGAAACAGCTGCAGCAGGAGCAGCAAGAGGCAGGGCCATATAGCCCCCCATCAATGCTATGGCCTGCACAGGCACAGAGTGACTCAGAAGAGCAACAATCTGAGCCTGCCCCAGTAGGCAGAAGGAGGCATGCCCAGTATACCTTGGCCCCTGGCAAAGAGGCAATGCATAGCACAAACACTGACATGGGAGGGACCAAGGGAATAGCACTTCTCTCAGACTCTCACATACAGTAAAAGGGATGCCAAACATCACACTACCTATGCCTTACCATGCATAGGCAGTGTACTACATGCATCCAACACAGACAGCCCTGCAGCACCACCTGCAATATTGGGACACCTACAGGATAAGTAACTCACACATGCCAGTCAGGAGGGGGGGTCACATACCCAACAACAGTCACAACCAACAGGACAGGTGTAGACAAACATAAACAAATGCCGTACTATGGCCTCTGAATGAGGGGTATGGGTGACCCCCACCCAGGCCTACAAGGACAGACTACAGCAGGCCAGGTAGTGGGATGTGAGTTGTGACAGCTAGGAAGTCAGAAACTAACATGTATCCAATCAAAAGATAAGAACGGAAGTACACCGGTATGGCGTAGCCAGCATGATGGGTGAGACTACTGACAGAATCGGACTACAGGACATACCAGTATAGTCCTAGCAAATGTGTACAACTGTCAGGTGTGCCCCCCACCTCACACAGAAATACAGTAACAATCAGGTGTACCTCCCGCTATGCAGACATGTTGCAACAGTCAATGCCAAATGATCGATGGATACCCTGCAGACACAGCATGCTACCTGTTGATGTACAAAACAAAGGTCAGCTGTGCAGTACAAACCACTGGACATGCTCCACACATACATAACAGACAGCCTTACCAGGCATGCTCACACACTTAGAGAAATGAAGGCAATGTCAGTTATCAACATACTGAAAGGTCATACTGGGCATGCTCACACACCTAAACACATGAAGGCCATGTATGCAAACACCAGTGGACCAGACATATCCATCAGTTGCAAAAGTTACTGCAGACAAATGTCAGTATGCACCACTCATGCCTTACACACACAGTGGATAGGAATACAGACATATATGTAAGGACAACACACCATAATACATCAAAGGTAGTTGGATATAGATGTGTGAAAGAGGGTGACTGTGACAAGGAGCCATCCATGCCTGTCCCACCGAGCACACAGCCAAAGGACCCCAAACACATCAGTTACAGATGTCACACACTGCAGTTACTAGCGACCAGTACCTGTCAGCACCACAGACTTTGTGGTCCACATGCCAGCTGTACAACATGGCTGTACAAGGACATAGTCAGCTAGTTGACCTAGACATGCACCTGTGACATATGACCCCATGTGTGGCCACCTGTGGCATGTCACCCCTACATGAATGGTGTATGGGCCATGCACACACTGGCCACCCCATAGTGGTACCCTGACAAGCCTGTTGAGGTTATCCAATATGAAATATACCTTTGGGAGAGCTGTAGGCCAGTAATCTCTGTGGGGCATCCCATAACTGCATACTGCTGTAGTCTGAAAGACTAGTTAGGTAGAAGTTCTAACCCCAGACATGGCAACTGTGTGTGTTACTGTTCATGTGTGTGTCTGTTTCTTAGTGACTGTGTAGAGAGCAATGCTTTGAGGTTACTCACACCCCTTACATTTCACATACCCAACTTTGGCAAGGCTGTTGATGTCGCCCACCTAGAAATACTCCCCTGGGAGAGCTGTAGCCCAGTAATCTCCATAGTGCATGCTGTAACTGTGTACTGCTGTAGTGTGTTAATGTAATTTTATTTAGGAAGTCAAACCCCAGGCGTGGAAAGTGTGTGTGTGTGAGTCTGTGTATGTGCATGTCTGTATGTCACTAACTGTGTAGAGACCAATGCTTTTTAGGCTATGCACTCCCCTTACAAGTCGAATGCCCAGTAATCTTCATAGCACATGCTGTAACTGCATACTGCTGTAGTAGGATAATGTAGTTAGATAAGAGGTCAAACCCCAGATGTGGCAACTGTGCATGTGTGAGTCTATATGTATCTGTCTGTCACTGACTGTAGAAAGCAATGCTTTTTAGGCTATGCACACCCCTTACAAGTTGAAAAGCCTCCTTTGGCAAGGCTGCTGATGTCATGCAACTCGAAATACACCTCTGGGACAATTGTAGCTGAGTAATATCCATAGCACGTCCCAGAACATTGTATGGCCATAGTGTGCTTAAGGCATTAAATGGGAGTTCTAGCCCCTGAGCTACCAACTGTTTGTATATGCATGCATGTCTGACTGTGTAGAAAGCAATGCATTTAGGTTACTCACACCCCGTACACTTCACATACCCAACTTTGGCAAGGCTGTTGATGTCACCCACCTAGAAAACCTCCCCTGGGAAAGCTTCAGCCCAGTAATCTCCATAGTGCATACTGTAACTGCGTACTGTTGTATTGTGAATTAGACACATAGTCGGGTTCCATCCCCACACATAGCAATTCTGGATGTATTGCATGTGTCACTGTCTGTGTAGGGAGCAATGCATTTTAGGCTAGTCTCTCACAGTCATTTCAAAGCCCTACTTTGGCAATCCTGCTGATGTCAGTCAGTGTGAAATACACTTTTGGGCAAGGGCTACCTCAGTAATATCCATGTTGCGTACTATAACAGCGTAGTGTTGTAGTGCCCTACACTAGTTAGGGAGGGGTTCTACTCCCAAACATGACAGGTGTGTGTGTTTGTAACCAGTATCCTGTGTAGAGGTGGTTGTGACTGTGTGACACCTGTGCCCAATATGGAGTGGGTTTTGCATTTATCTTATATGGTGGCCATATTATATATCACAATGTCCACTGTACAGGGATAACACGTGATATGGCTGAGAGGCCATGGTATAGAGCCATACCTAGACATGTGACATCAAGGCCAGGCAATCACTGTTAGCAACCCCAGTATTACCCAGAGCACACTTTCACCCTATGTGTTATACACAGACACATACCTAGGTAACAGCCAATATGTGAGTAGTACACTGCACATTGGCCACCAATAATAACTATGGAGTGACAGTGGTGGGCCACAGAGGGCATGACACACAGTCCATCTTTCCAATATGCACTTACATGCAGACAGTGCACCTCCCCCATGTTCTCCAATGGACAACTGCACCTCCTGTGGTGCCATCACATGTGACCCACAATGGGCATACCATGCCTGACAGCATGCCCATATGGACAGTTCAGACACTGACAACTATATCAACGGAGTGATGCTACAGTGCACCAGTTACACTCATACAGTAGGCTGGAAAGGTTCACAGCTGTTGCTGTCCGGGCCAAGCCATTCACATTGTACAATAGGAAAGACATACTGGACTACAGGATACCTAACAATCGACAGCATGTACTCCAGGTGTGTAGTTCAGTAGCCTCTATCTACACACTGTACAAACACAGTAGGTGGTATAGACGTCTTATGACCACATGGGTTGTAACTGCTAAATAACTTGGCATAACTGACACAATCACATGCACACCAACACACAGAATAGTTTTTATGGCACTTGCAGTACCCAGATCCATGACAGTAATGTGTATATAGGTGAAGTATATGGTACTGTATATCCAGATACCTTAAGGCAGCTCAGCCCTGATAACCCCACATTTTGTATCAGCCTAGGTCTTTTCTGGTGCTCCCCCCTAGACTCACTTATACAGGGCCATATACCACTGTTATATACATTGGGCTCTGCAGTGCTTGAGGGCACACATGTATTGTGTAGGTGGCGCCCACACACATATATGGCCCCACCCCTACCATATGTGTGGGGGTTACAATGTCAGTGGTGGCAGTGTGTTATACTCCCAGCCCACCATGGATCAACCATTGACAACATGACATATGTGCACAGCTTGGTATGTAGGTGATGGACAGAGGCTGTAATATAGGAACATATGTGGACACCTATTGCCATACACTACACAAGGTGCAGGTGTTACAGGATAGTCTGTAACAGACCCTTAGTCAGGGAATTGCTGGTATGGACGGCCATGGATGTAGCCATGCACTGGTAACATGCAACACAGACACTGCCAGTGTATTATCTGACACAAGACCTGTGTGATGGACAGACAAGACATGATAAGCACAGCTCCTGCCAGCATGAGGGTAGGCCTACAGTTGTGTGCTATGCAGACGGACTGCATTCCATGGCAATCTAGTATGTACACCCACACTCTGTAACACCAGTACTGTGCAAAGCATAACACTACTCCACTTGCAGTCTGTCTCTACTTCCTGATCCTCCTACAAATATGTGGCTGCCCTGAGAGTGCCGGTTCTCCTGTATGGGGTATTGCTACATGCTGTCAGTAGCACTGCTGCCCACGCACAGGATGGATGCCCATCACACAGGTGATGTAATGGGACCACGCACACATGATGTGGGATCAATAGTGGGTGGTTGCCATGACAGTGTTAAATGGGTGTAGTAAACATGTGTAATCATATATCTGGCTATCTGGATATGTAAATGTACATATATTCCCACCATAGTTCCTGGACATGAATTGTAGGCCAACCCCAGCCCATATGTTCCCAATGTCGTAGTTGCAGGGGATGTCAGGTATCTCTAGCAGGTATATTAGTAGGCGATTGCTACTGTCATTCTGACTGTCTTCACAGACATGGTGTGCGTGACAGGTCACATCTGCTCATAACATATGTGCCATTGGTTACTGACCTACATCTAAAGTACATCAGTGTACAGTACTACTGCTAGCATGTAATGCCACTGTGGACTGCAGCGGAGATATTGGCCAGTACATGTGGGGGTCTGACACAGTCTGTACATTCCAGAGGTATACACATATGCCCTTAGTGTTACACGTGTACCATGTCTGACAATATGGATGTGGATGGCCATGTAGATGGGTATAACACATGATGACAGGTATATAATGTCCACCATAGGTCATGCATTCACACACCCCTGACTGGCCTGTAACAGTATGACCACTGGTACAGGGGTGCCATGGCCACATACTACACAATAGGTATTGACATACATCTGCATTGCATCCCACTGCCCTGTCTGACATGCATGACTGTTAGGGGAGGTCTGGCAGCGGGACGTCTGGCTAGTATATTCACATGACATCCCACTGGGTAGGTACACTCAGCTGCTAGGCATGTCACAATGCACTGTGCAGGCTGCAGGCAGACTATTTCAACTCTGGCCTACACCTCCCAAGGGGGAATGCACATGTACCTGCATATACAGCAGGCTCCACAGGCATGTCACAGCACAGGGTAGGATACACCTGTCTGACAGTGCATATCCACAACCAATGTAAACACAGCCACAGCCACATATGGTTAGCTAGCATGGTATGACAGTATATGGATGATGTGTTCAACACCATCCTAATATGTGCTACTCATAGACTGCTCTACATATACTTTCCTGCTACACAGTTTGGTCTGGTGGCTGTCTGTGATATGGGACATGTGTGTTTATGGACCTACAAACATGTACACCACTACAGTACCATACAGTGGGGCAGCATGTAACATCTGAAAGTAGGAGAACTTGAACAATGTCATCTACCACAGTCTGTACACAGGCTAAGGTAGATATCAACACTACACACACTGTCGACATTCACCATAGGTACACATACCTCAGTACTGTACGAACATCCTCAGAATGTGCAGGTAATGTAATGTAATGTAACCGCTACTGTACATAACATGTGTAGCAGTCAGATATATCAATGGCCTGTTCTCAGATATGGTGCCACAAAGTATGGTGTACAGCATATATGCACCACTTCATGCACAACATATGTACAAAGGTTGACAGAGGTATGGCTGGGAGCACATACACAGGGCCAATATTGACATGTTGGTGTGATGACCACATACATTACCTATTGTTACAGGGTTGTTGCAACATATGTCCTTTGAGGGATATGATGTCTGTGACTACCACAGCTTTCTCCATCTACTGACTGCAATCTTCACACTACCTTCAGCAGTCAACAGCTAGATGCTCCATGGGTGACACATGCAACCACGGACACAACACTGCCCAGACTGCAGATGACCCTACAGATGGAGATTCCCCATCAACATGGAGCTGACATGGCAGGTATTGAGCATGTACATCAGCCATATTCACACAAACACTGTGAAAGCAACATTCCTCCAAATGCAGTATAGCGGCGCTTATAGGCTGTAGTCAGGTCAGGCACATCCACTTTCCATTTGATGCACTGTTTCCACGGTGTATGTTGTTAGAGGTACACCACAATCAATCTGGGATGCTGTTTGGCACACAACAGATATAGTTCCTGCTCACAGTGGGTGACAAGGGCAAACACCACCATGATGTTCCTGGGTATTGGAGTGTGTTTCCATACAATTGGTGATGGGGATGTTACCACAGCTGTTTCACATGCAATCAGCTAGGGGAGGGCTGCAATTCATGCAGAGGCCATCAGCTGATCATGAGCATTACTTACATTACACATGCTGGTGCCTAAGCAAAGCAGGTGTGGGTCTCCACAGCCACCTGAGAGGGTGTGGGGATGTGGACAGAGGCTAATACTTGTCAGGGAGGGGTGGGCGGATGAAACTCAGGCATGGTTGTGTCACACACCAGCAGCACAGGGAATCAAATCCCTGACAACTATGTGGTGCTAGCACAGCAATTATTGGATGCGCTACATGGGTTACCTGTTGTGGAGCACTCAGAACATATATGTGATGGTGAGTGACATCTGCAACAGGGATACAGTAGCTGTACAGTAGGTGACATACACGTGCCTGTCGGCATGAACAGGTGCCAGCATCAACACAGCCACACTCTCACAAGGACACACACATAATGACACACATGGCAGGGCCAGGTCTACAACTCATCAGTTGTGGGATTGCCACATCACATCACTGTGCAGGTATCCCATGCACCACACAGATCATATGGGGGCTGTATGAGCATAGGGTATAGGAAGGTGTCTGTCATCAGAAAGCATGCTGCAGTATGCCCATGGGGGTTGTAGGGAGTGTGGATGTGAATCTGCAGCATGCAACCCACACACAAACACACAGGGTGCCACTACTGACATGCATGTGTGCATGTCTGCACAGGTGTGTGGTGTTTGACGGCGCCAGATGGCTGTCCACAGCTAGGTGATGGGTGTATCTTGGCATCAGACCATATGTTGATGGACTGTATTGTGGCTCAGGGATGTAGTGTCTGCATTTGCCCACACAGGCAGGTATTGTATTCCCCATCTGGTCACCTGGGTGACTAATGTGTGTGGACAATGCTGTGCATTGCTTGCCATGTCTGTGTTCCTTCGTCCATGACATGGACTGCGTCTGGGATGTGCACATATCCCACATGCATGTACAGTGACATGTGGAACTGTATCTGGGGTGTCCGGCCCATGTTGTGAACACAGAATACCATCAGATGTACCAGTTCTACCCACCTGTGATGGGAGCTGGTAATGGCCAGCAGCTTTACCCTGCACCTACATGTATTCCTTGGTGTCAGTGTCATCACATGCATAGGGTGTGGTGTGGGGATGCCAGAGGCTTAGGCTGTACCATACAGTTGACAGCATGTGGGTGAGTCAGGAAGGGATTCTGGTTAGATGGGCCATGGAGAGGTGCCATGTGTGTCTGTTGGTGACCTGCATGTGACAGTGATGTTTGAGGGTGTGCATGTGCACAGTCAAGCCCAGTGCTAGCCCTACATGTGTGTATGTTGGACAGCTGTGGACCATATATGGCAGAGTGGATAGTTTACTGTCTCTGGCCAAGAACACAGGAACTTGCTCTGTCAGGAGTAGCACTGTCACCACCATGCCCAAGGCCAGATGAGGTGTTAGTAGCTGATGGTGACTGCTGTCTTCTGGGCCAGTGTCCCCCATGAGACTGCCCAGGACCACATGCCTATGGCCTGCCACATCATGGTGTGGACAGCACACTTCCCTCTGTAGCACTAGAGATACTACCACTATGGGAACGTGACTGTGCATGTCCACGTAGACTCTCAACAGATGGTGTTGCTGACCTATGCCCTTGTGCCTGATGCCCTACTCCAACCAGATGTTCCAGCACAAACAATATTCAGGCAAAGATGGATACTGTCTCGGCCCACCATTTGTCCACTATGTCAGAGAAATGATCCATGGCATCACCAATGTGGTGGAGGCAGTCACACATGTCAGACAGTGCAGCATCCATAGCCCTGAGCATGACTGGTGTTGTGTTTGGTATGTGCCTGTGCCTCCATTAAGGCTCAAAACATGCGGCTAGTGACCAGTGATGTGTCACATGTGGCAGGAGGTGGATGGATAGCAGTGTTCCTTCAAGCACCCATCAATCTGCCTGTGTGGGACCTCACCAGCTGTCTGGTTATGGCCAATGTCTACACTTACTGATGCCATAGTTGTCACACTATCCTGTTCAATGTTGCTGTCATCTGACTGTCCTATATATGTGGCTTCTGGGGGGCTGGGTATTTGTGGGCAGACTGACTGTGTGCAGGGACAATGAAGGAGGAAGAGGGATGTCAACTGTCAACCTCTGGAACAGATTCAGCCCCCTGACAACCCCTCCTGTGCCTCACTATGGCCACCACCATCATTAGAGTCTGATGGGACACTGACATCAGGATTTGAAAGGGAAAGACTCCACCCCCCCCTCCATTTACCTGTGAGGAAGATGACAAAATCAGTACATTAATATCTGTACTATTATGTATGGTAATCCACATAGACTCATACAGATGAGGAGCCATAACTGCACTACCAGTCCCACATCTTCTCATCACTGATCTCATGCACAGCACACAAACACACAACATACACAGACAAGACAGATTCTTTATAATATGCACTTCAGCTGCATATGTTGAATGTTGCCAGTACACTCCACCTGTGAGGTATGCAATATGACAGTGTATGTGATGGAACTACACATAATTCCCAGTACATCTATTCTGAGAATAACATGCCTGCTGTATTATCACTGCCCCAAGTATGTATCATCTTCCTATAGTGTGTGAACAGGCATCTTGGAGTAATTGCCTCCTATATAGCAGGCTTCATAGTTGTTCATGAGTATAAGTGCAAATGTGTTAATGTTTGTACAAATACACAGATATGATTACCCATTGTATGCACTGTAGTTAACTGCTCAGAAATGGAACATACAATTTTTCTACTCTGGCTAAGCATAACAGTTGTGCTTTTTGCAAAATGGTAGTCCTTAACATTCTTAGGGTATATATAATCCATAACGCAACAGTATCACACTAACCAGGTACAGAACCACAGACTCTGGCCACACCTGATGGACCTATGAAAAGGTAAGGCAAAGAGATTGTCAGAAAACCCAAATGTTGCAGAGTTAGAAGGTAATATGTGCATATATCCACATGTACAGTAGCTAATATGATACTGCCTACATTGCTGACATTCAGAGTATGTGTGCACAACTGTGTATTAAAACAAACCACCCCCCAAAGCTAATAGACCTGACACCCATGTACTGGTATGCAGAGTCTGTCACAATGACTGATACAGTATTACACTGGTGAACAAAGTAAGTTTACCTGGACACTACTCTGATGTGGATGCTGTGGCACCCACCTTCAGGATATATGAAGTGATGGATGCCTGGGAGATGGTGGTTGATTCTAGGCTTCCAAGGAATTCCTCTGTGGCTGAGAGTGGTTGTTCTGTTGCAGGCTCTCCACTGGTGGCAGCACGATCCCTGGCCACAGCAGCTGCCCTTTGATATGCAGCATTGACCATGTCTGTGGCTCGATGTTGGACCTGCTTGTCGGTCCTGTTCTGTTGGCCAGTTTGGTTAACCTCCCTAACAAGGTCACCCCACAATGCAGCATGCTGGTCACGATTCTGGCGACTCCTAGATAGCAGAATGTGATGATGCAGTCTGAGGCCATCCAGGATAACAGTATTCTCTACAGTTGTGAATGGTGCATGCCTCCTGTGATACATCATTCCTGAAAGGGATCAAAAGGGGAACACATTACAGGGCCAGATACATGGGCATCCACAGACCCTGCATGACCAATATGGCCTGCACTCTCCACCACTCCCTCACACATCATACCCCACAGTCTATCAACACAATACATGTGTGGCTATCACCAAGACAGTAGCAATACTGGGTATGTCCCTGTGTGGTGTGACAGATTATGCTGTATGTCTCTACACCCATCACTGCAGTCTAGTGTGGCATGTCCCCTATGGGCACGGTCCCACGAATATGTCATACAGCCACTGCTGGATGAATAGCTGTGTGATATTACAACAACTATATGGGGAGAGTCCAGCAACACCAGTGTGCCACAATGACAGACAGCAATGCAAACCTGCTGTAGTATATTCTTTCTGTAGGCATTATACCTCTCCACTACATAGATGTTTGCGGAATGTGAATGTGTGCCTCATAGATGTTATCCTTTTGGCATGAACATGTGGATGTCTGACAAATGGTTAGTCATTCACTGATGATTGTTGTCAGATAATAGAGAATCTGGCTGTCACACACCAGACCCCTCGGAAAACACTTATGCTACAGTAATATCTGTTAGTCTATTCATAGTGTTACTTTGTATGGCCAATGTATATTCTCTGTTGCTGAGTTGGCCTGTGCCCCCCCATTAATTATGGCTATGACCTGAATCCCTGCTTTAAGGGGTTGACAGGTATGTTAGCCATAGCTCTCAACCAATGAGGGACGACTGTCAACAAAACAGTGACCTAGCTACAGTACATCAGGGACAGTCAGGGACTCTTTACAATGTCAGAACTAGTTATGTGTGACATTGACAGATGAAGAGGATGTAAATTACATTACATTGTTTGATGTTACAGGAGTGCACATCCTCACCTAGTGTCACTATATCTAACACAGATTCCACTAGCTTTCCTACAACAGCTAACCACTTTAGAAGAGTATAACAGATGCAGACCTGGGATTTGACTCAAAGCAGGGACAGTTGAAAGGCATGCCTGTAGCTGTTGGACAGCAGAGTATCACCAACATGTCAATACCATAGAAGTATTACAGGACTACTGTTGTAATCCCTATTCCCCATACCTCCATCCTCTCACCTGCATCCCATTATATGGGGACATCTATTACATACCTGGTAGAGTAAAGTAATCCTTTTTTGAAGTGTTCCTTTGCAGATAGCTTTCAAATCCATTGACTGTGTGAGCAAAACAACATACAGACCTGTTCCCCATAGGCAGTTGCTTGCATTTTGTAGGTAATGCTCATTACCAGATAATTGTCTGTGCATCAATCTGTGTCTGTGTCTCAGACTTGCTAATTGCATCCAAAACAACTTAGTTGCACTTTAATTAGCCAATGACATGGCACCACATTGCAATATTTAAGGCCTTCACGTAGGCCTAGAACCCTTTCTTAGTCTTTGAGATGGACATTAGTGAGATGTGGAGACTACAACATCACAGAGGGTAGGTACAAATACCATCCACTATTGTGATTTGTGAGGTTTGTCCATAGTAATGCCTGATATTTTTGGCCAATGTACCATGACATTGTGATCATGTGATGGTTCATTGTTAAACAATGTGGGTTGAGGTCAGTAAGGAGGGGAGAGAGAGAGACACGTGAGTGTCACATGTCATACCCATCAGAATATGCATGCTAATGTGGTAGCTGCTTTTCTATCAGCTCAGTATCATTGTAGGGGCAAACTGTTAAATGTGTCCCTATTGCTGGACCTTTGCTCCCCCATTATGTATAGTTTTATCTGGTTCCGTAATTCTATGAGGTTGTGAGGTATGAAAGGTCTGTAGCAGCTAGCTTAACATGCAGCTGTGTATGCTCCAGGCATCTGCTGCAGCCTAGGACACATGGGGTACTGTGAACACTTTGGAGGTCAGCAAGCTGTATGTGAACTGTGCTAGTAGTGTCAGCCCTGTCATTACAGCAGAGCCAGGGTAGGGGTAACCTTTACAGTCCAATTAAGGCATGTGCTTAAGGCATATCTGTTATTCAACAATGCTAATAACAGAGTAGTAGGCGACATATAGTTAGGCTATATGAATATGTGCAGTGTGTCTTTACCTGCAGGCCCTTGAGTTTTAAAACTGGGTAGCAGATAATTCAGTTGAAGTAATCTATGGGGATTAAAAGTGCAAGACTCAGTTATTACTTGCTGTATTTACAACAATGTAATTGACGTGCAACACACTGGATTTGAACTCAGGACTGTGTGTGGCAAAATGTTCTGTATGCAAAGCTTTTAACAGATGGTGCTACTAAGTCAGTGGTGAAACAGCTGTAGTTGCCAGACATATGTGCAGACATACAGGCTGTGACACATTGTCTGCATCCATCAGTATGTGCATGGCTGTCAAAGGCAATTGTTCTGCAGCAGGATCACAAATGAACATGGCTGTCAAAGGCAATTGTTCTGCAGCAGGATCACAAATGAACATATGTATTGCGTCATGGATGCATTAGTAGGTGTGTTTAAAGATGTTGCAGTTAAAAGGAGACATTTACTGGCTATCCCAGGCCTCATGTACTGCCATTATTAATTTGGCTGTCTACTGGTGTATTTTTGCATCAGAGTCCCAGGTACACTCCCATTTTTCACATTAGGTTGCTTTCAGTCTACCAGTGACAATCAGTATGTATTGCTGGAAATAGCATAGTTAGCCCAGATCTCTGTGGCCTAGTTGTTTAGTGCAGTAGGCTATAGTGAAAAGGGGACAGGGTTTGAGACTTGGTAGGGGTGATTATTTTGTACGTGGGCCTAACACGGTGAGAAACACATAAGATCATTAAGGCACATTAAAGCACTTTTAAGCAGGTTTGACCGGGTTTAAGCAACACATCCATCATGGTTCACTTAGCTTTGCTCAAACCCATTCAAAATAATTAAAAGAAAAGGGGGGGGGGTGATAGGACAGTAGTGAAATGGGAGTAAGCAGGGGCAAAAACATACTGAAAGGCAGGTAGGGATGTGTAAGAAGGGTGGAAGAAAGTACCATAGCTTTCAATTTCTTGTACAGCAACAGCTGTGCATTTTAACAGATTTTGTGGATGAATTTGGACTCTTGAACCCCAGAGAGGGGTGAGGACAGCATAAATCTATTTATTAAGTGTGAAACTAAGACAGCAACAAAGGCTCCACCGGAGGGACAGCGTTCCGAAAGTTAAGTAATAGTGTTCAAACAGTCACAGATGGAACGCTGAGGCTTGCAAGGCAGTCAGAAACTGCTGTGACACTAAACAGTTTAAAAGAACCAAAGTAAACTCCTAATCAGCACCAAAATGATCCACAGACCCGATACAGGTGAAACGCTAATACTAGCAAAGGTAGTAGACCGCTGAAAGTGCAAAATATACTTCTGGGGTGAATATACCACCAACTCAAAATAGTAGAAGGACGTTCCTATCTACTTATTTTGAGTTGGTGGTATATTCTATCTTGGTCATTGAAGTATATTTTGCACTTTCAGCGGTCTACTACCTTTGCTAGTATTAGCGTTTCACCTGTATCGGGTCTGTGGATCATTTTGGTGCTGATTAGGAGTTTACTTTGGTTCTTTTAAACTGTTTTGTGTCACGGCAGTTTCCGACTGCCTTGCAAGCCTCAGCGTTCCATCTGTGACTGTTTGAACACTATTTATTAAGTGCGTTTCATCCAGCACAGTGGCTGGACTTCTTCAGATAAAAGAATCAACTTCATGGACACTCTTAAATGTTTCAACAATCCAGTCATGCAACCAATGTCTCAATTAAACCTCTTAACAATGTTCAATTAACACATCACTTGATAAAAGTTCTACCGTAGTTAAAAATACAGAGTTAAAAACCCTGACTAAAGAACAATATAATACATTCTCCCCCTAAATAAAAAACCTTCATCCTTCACTGCTCAATCAACAGTAAATTTATTTATACCTGGTGTATTAAAAATAAAAATAAATATAAAGCATGTTAAAATAAAACCATGGTTAATATATAACCATTGTAAATAAATAAATGCTTTAGGTGTGGGACTAACCCTTAAACTCATCACTTGAATTAGGTAAATTATCTCCACATATGTTTTAATTTTAAGTATGGGAGAATAGTGCATGTTTCATTTATTCCTGGGAACTGATTAGCATTTAATCGAAGTTGCCATAACAACTCAAGTTGTTCTAAAAGTAGTGATGCTGGTCCTTCATGTACATTTTCACTAATCTGGTCTATAACCTTAAACTTGAATTTATGAGAGGTGAATTTTCTATGTGCCTAGCTAGTGCATTCTCTGTTTTCCCCCTTCTAATAGCGTATAGGTGTTCATAGATTCTTTCTTTTAACTTTCTATCTGTTTTCCCTATATAGAAAACAGGACAGAGAATGCACTGAGCTAGGTATACCACCAATTTGCTCTGGCTAGGATGTGTAGATTTGCAGCACCAGATAATGAACTTAGAATAGTTGAAGAACTGCTGGGTATTATTTTATCCAACAACTACATTGTGTTTAATGACATGATTTATTTACAACTAGTAGGGGTAGCAATGGGCTCACCATGTGGTGAAAGTTTCTTCAACATGGTGATGGCCCATTGGGAACACACTTATTTATTCAACAACCCCAGTATAATGAACTTGATAGAACATTATACATGCTTCTTGGACCATATTTTTATAGTGCTAAGAGGTGATGAAGCTTCAGCTACTATAATCTTACAAGCAATGAACAACAATACCAATTTCTTAAAATTTACATCAAATTACAGTAAGGAAACTATAGCATACTTAGACGTACTGTTGAAAAAAGATGTTGCACTAAATGCGTATACAGCATCTATATATCGAAAATCAACTTACTGTAATGCATTTTTGCATTACAAAAGTGCACACCCATTCAGTACAAAAAAATCTGTTGTAAAAGGGCAGCTCATAAGAGCAGCCAGAATGGTGACAACAAATGAAGATTTTTGCACTGTATGCCAGAACTTAACTGAAATGTTCTTGCAAAGAGGTTACCCCATAGGTTTTGGTAATGAAATGGTAATAGAAGTGTCACATAAATGTCAGACAGGTTTTTATAAATCAATACTTTTTCTATGTGAAACTAGCACCACAAATACAGAAAAGGATGTAATTATGGAGGAAAGGGTAGTAACATCTACCACCCATACAAACATATTTTCAAGGGAAGTGGGTCAATACAATAGTAGTTTCACTGTAACTTTTAGTACTGACACAGTTGAAATCAAGAAAATTATCAACAAAAACTGGAACCTGTTAAAAAATGAGATTGAATTAGTTAACAAGATAGGCCACAGACCTATTGTCACTTACAGGAAGGGTAAAACTTGAAAAACTTAATAGAAACCCTTATAGTGATGGTTGCAAGGACCCTGGGGATGTTCAAATGTGAAAGCTGTAGCTAGTGTAGATCCATTGCAACTGGACAACATTTTTCTATAGGTAACCACAAGTATTCCATCACAGGTAGGTACAACTGTAACACTAAAATGGTGGTATACTTAGCTCAGTGCATTCTCTGTCCTGTTTTCTATATAGGGAAAATAGATAGAAAGTTAAAAGAAAGAATCTACGAACACCTGTATGCTATTAGGAGGGGGGAAACAGAGAATGTACTAGCTAGGTACATAGAAAACTCACCTAATCATAAATTCAAGTTTAATGTTATAGACCAGATTAGTGAAAATGTACATGAAGGACCAGCATGACTACTTTTAGAACAACTTGAGTTGTTATGGCAATTTCGATTAAATGCTAGTCAGTTCCTAGGAGTAAATGAAACATGCACTATTCTCCCATACTTAGGTTCATAGGTTCATAGGTTCATAGGTTTATACTAGGCTATCTGCCCTAAGGCATTTATAAGCCTAGCCCAAATTATTGTGGCTTACGCCACCCCTTATATGAAAAAATACTGTGCCCATTAGTTTGTTGTGCCTCTGTCCAGCAGTGACCCAGAGATGATTCCCGGGGTAAACCTACGATCTCCCATCCACAGGTCTAGATTTCTCTTGAACAGAGTCAGCGAGGTGCTCTGCCTCACATGGACCGGGATTTTATTCCACAGCATAGGGAGTCTCTGAGTGATAAATCTATCCCTCCAGCATGTCCTATTTATATCCGTGCTAAGGTTTAAGTCGCTTGCTCTAGTGGTTTTGGTGGATTTGGATTTTTTGAGGTGGAGCATGTCCATTAATTCCGGGTTGGACATGGCCTTGTATGTCAGGCACATGTCACCTCTGAGCAGATGGTATGCGACTGAATAGAGCTGGAGTTTCTTCAATCTGGCAGCATATGACAGATTTTGGAGTCCCTTTATCCTTTTGGTGAGGAACTTTTGGGGTCTCTCCAATTGCTGCAGATGTCGGGTGAGATACATCCCGAATGGGGCATTGTACTCGATCATTGGTCTGATAAGTGAAGAGTACAGGGGAACAATGACCTCACTAGATCTGGATGTGAATCCCTTCATGATCAGGTGGGCAATGTAGAAGGTCTTTCTAACCACTTTAGCAATGTGAGTGTCAAAAGAAAGGCCACTGTCAACCTGGGTCCCCAGGTCCCTGATAACCTCTTCTGTGCTTAGTGGATTGCCACCTATATGGTAGCTTGGGGTTACCTTGTTTTTCCCGAAGGGTATGACTATACATTTTTGGCGTTTAACTTCAGGCCATGGCTCTGGCACCAGCTATCTGTTTCCGTGAGTCCCTTCTGAAGGATATCCGTGTCCGATGCACTTTCCACTATGGCGCCCAGTTTGCAGTCATCTGCAAACTTTGTCAGCCAAAGTCCTCCCATGTTGGCCTGTACTTCTGAGAAGTAGATGCCAAACAATAGGGGGCCAAGGACCGAGCCCTGTGGGACACCACTTGTGACCGGCTTGGAGTCTGACACAGCGCCAGCAACTCTAACCCTGTGGGTTCTGTCCTTAAGCCAGTTTGCAACCCATCTTGTGACATATGGGTTTACATTTAAGCTGGTAAGTTTTTCTACAATACCCGAGTGGGGTATTGTGTCGAAAGCCTTTGCAAGGTCAAGGTAGGCTGTATGGACTGCCTTTCCCTCATCAATGGCCTTGGCGACTATTTCGAAGAAGTCGACCAAGTTCAAAAGGCATGATCTTCCCTTGACAAAGCCAAACTGGGTCGGGTCCAATGTCTGCAAGTCCCCTATATCTTTGTTTATGAGCTCCATTATGATCCTCTCCATAGCTTTGCAGACTAGACTTGTTAAGCTTATGGGGCGGTAATTACCAGGGTCCGTAGAGGCGCCACCTTTGTGGAGTGGTACCACAGTTGCCGTACGCCACTCCTTGGGCACGTATCCTGTGGTAAGGCTGAGATTAAACAGCTGCCTTATGTGCGGGTTTAATTCCTCATTTAGCTCGTGTAGCACACAGCCGGGGACACCATCCGGTCCCATTGATGCTGTGTTTTTAGCTTAAAACTTAAAATTAAAAAGTATGTGGAGATAATTTACCTAAATCAAGTGATGAGTTTACGGATTAGTCCCACACCTAAAGCATTTATTTATTTATTTACAATGGTTATATATTAACCATGGTTTTATTTTAACATGCTTTATATTTTTTTTATTTTTAATACACCAGGTATAAATAAATTTCATTGTTAATTGAGCAGTGAAGGATGAAGGTTTTTTATTTAGGGGGAAAATATATTATATTGTTCTTTAGTCAGGGCTTTTAACTCTGTATTTTTAACTATGGTAGAACTTTTATCAAGTGATGTGTTAATTGACCATTGTTAAGAGGCTTAATTGAGACATTGGTCACATGACTGGATTGTTGAAACATTTAAGAGAGTCTATGAAGTTGATTCTTTTATCTGAAGAAGTCCAGCCACTGTGCTGGACAAAAAGCTCTTAATAAATAGAGTTTGTGGTGTTCTTACATCGGTTGCTTTTTTATGTTTATTCAGTTTGTGAAGTATATTTTTGTTTCCAACATAAATCTGCTGTCAAGCCAGTTGGACCAAATTAGTTGTGTCCAGTGGACACGTGTGAAATGGAGAGCAATTTATGGAGGAATATTTTTTTTTGTGGACAGGTGACCATTTTGGTTTTATAAGGAGAGAGTGGAATGTTGGGGAAGGGATGTAGGTACATGTGGGGAGGTAAGTTGGGTAGGAGAGGATGCAATTGCAGCGAGACAAGACAGAAAAGACAGCAGACAGGGGCAGTGTATGACATATGAGGTGGTAAACACCTTTGATGGGGAGGGTGTTGTGGAATCTGAGAAGCATGTGCCTCCAGACAGCAGCAGCCTGATTGACATCCCCACCCATGGGCAGTCAACACTGCTCCTGCACTGCCCTGAAGGTGTCTGTGCTTGTGGCTGGGCACCAGGGCCAGCAGGCCCCACCAGGTTGTTGAGTCTGCCCTAAATCCAGCGCAGGCATCATTCATAGCTCCTATGAACTATCTTTCACACTATGGCTGGTAGCTGATCTTGGGTTACTACCACATCTCTGCCACTGCTCCTGGGGGGAAAGACCACATCCCCTGAGATGGTTCCACCTGAAGGTGTTGCAGGGCCAGCAGAGGGGAAACCACTGGCCTGGGTCCCAGATGCACTGGTACCCAGTGCCATGGCTGGCTGTGGTAGGGTAGGTGGTTCAGCAGACACCGGCCTACCCTGTCATGCTGTGGTGATAGAAGTATAGCAATGAGTACAGGTTAGTTATTAACAACACCATTTGTTAGTAATAACACCATGCCAGAATATTGGAAAAACTGTTGAAGTGAAGCAAAACAACCAAAAACAAAAGCAGGAGGCAAGGCAGTCAGAAATAGCACCAAAACTCCAAGTCCAATAGTAAGTTGAACGCAGCTTTATTAAAATCCAGTAGCGTTTTCGCTGCTAAAAAAGAGTTGCAGCTTCTTCAGAACAAACAAACAAAGTGAATATTAGCACCAAATATTTAAGAGGAAATCAGAGGTGTGGCAATGACATCACTTCCTCTAGTGTGCTATTTCACTTTAAATTCACAATCAGCAAAATAAAATCTAGCGTTTACATCAACATAAAAATAAAAATAAAAAACATCAAGTTATGAGCACAATGTTACAACCTTCATATTAAAAATTGAAAATTGAAATCTACTTTAGATTTAAATGAATTATAAAATTAAAAGTTGTCAAGTTGTATGGATACATATATATTCTAACTTGCAACTAATGTAAAATAACTTCTTTTGTAACTTAAAATTCTTTCACTAGATCACACTAAAGAAATAGTAGACTTGTCTAGTGAAATATACATATAAATCAGTGTTATGAAAATTGTGAAAGTATAAACAAACATATTCTGAAAATACTATCTCATGTAACTTTTTAACTTTAGGATTGCTGCTATGTTGCAGTTCTCATTTAAACCTGGGTCACTGAATGCATCAAGCCTTATTTGCCATTCCAATTCTCTAAATTCTAGCATCAGTGTAAGTGGACCACCTCTGATGCTAGGTGGTATAGGTCAATGGCCATAAAATGAAATTTATGGCCAGGATTTCTGGAAATGTGTTTTGATAAGGCACTGTCCATTTTCCCGGTTCTAATTGCGTAGTTGTGTTGGTAGATCCGTTCCTGGAATTTCCGGTCGGTTTTGCCTATATAGAATCCGGGACAGTAGTCACAAAAAGCTGCATACACCACTGATCTGGTCTCACAATTGATTTTGTGGTGGATTGTGTATCTTTTATTTCTGATGGTAAATGTTTCACCTGATTTTACTAGCCCACACCAGTTACATAAGCCACAGCTAGCAGAGCCCTTGTACCTAGTAAAGGAGTTCATAGAGTGGTTCCTTTGTAGGATTTCCTTTATATTGGTACCTCTTCTATAGACTACTCTTGGGCAAGCCCCTAGCTTGTTCAATAAGAAAGAGTCACTATTGATGAGGTACCAGTTCTTACAAATGGAAGACCATATTAATTTAGATTCCATGTTGAAGGTAGAAATGAAGCTAGTTGGAAATTTCTTGTCCCCCTTCTTCACTATTGTTTTATCTAATCTGTTGTAGATTTCGAATTCGCTCCCACCTTCTACAATATCAGATGACATAACGGGTACATCCATTTGCATGTTTTCATCCAAAAGTGGCTTATAGAAGCCAGTGGATCTTTTAGTGTCAACTTCTTCAATGATCATGTCAACAAGGGTTACTGGGTACCCTCTGTTGGTAAATAGATCTCTCAAGAAGTTACATTCCTTTTGAAAAGCTGTGTAAGTACTGCACATTCTCACTGCTCTGACCACCTGTCCTTTGATGATGGAGCGTTTTTGTTTATAAGGGTGGAAACTAGAAAAGTGCAGTAATGAATTGCAATAAGTTGGTTTTCTGAAAATCGTGGAGCATAACTTTCCTCTTGTTGAATCTTTGACCAGTTTGACATCCAAGTAATCGATCTCATTCATGGAAAAATGGTGAGTGAATTTAAGGAAAGAGGTTGTTTGATTGATATACTTGACTAGCGTTTCTGCTTCTACGGCGTCACCCCGGAATAGTATAAAAATGTCATCAAGAAACCTAGTATAAAAAGTCAAGTGATGTTTAAATTCAGGATGATCCAATATGTACCTCTTTTCCCAAAAAGCCATGAAGAGATTTGCCACACTTGTACCACAGGGGGACCCCATAGCAATTCCTTGTTTTTGAAGATAATGTGTTTTGTCAAAAATGAAGAAGTTGGAACTTAGGATTATATCTAATAGTTCCGTAACTAAATCATTATCATTCTGTGGAGCTCCAAGATCTTTCAGCAGAAGTCCTATCCACTCAGTGACTTCCTGGTGTGGAATAGAAGTATAGAGATCCACTACATCGATGGTTAGGAAGTTGTTTCTTGAGTCATATTCAATGTTATTAATGCTAGATAAGAGAGACCAGGACTTCTTGCATACAACTGGAATCAATGTGATATATTTAGCAAGGATATTGTCAATCAGTCTAGCAGAAGGATGGGTCATTGAAGACCTACCATCGATTAAGGCTCTCATCGGGGGGTTCCCAAGATCTTTACGGATCTTGGGAATCCCGAACATAACTGGTACTTTAGGGAATGCGATGTCTATGAAGTTATACGTGTCGACATCTATTTTACCTGCTAAAAACAGGTCTCTGTAGTAGCCTCTATTTCTTTTGTAGGTCAGATTCATCTCATTAAGGGAAGATGGACTGTACGCTGGAGAATCCAAGACAGTGGACATTTTTTCAACATATTTCCAATTGTCAAGAATTACCAATCCACCCCCTTTGTCAGGCTTAATGACTCGAACAGGAAGTTGGCTGAGGTGGTTCAAAGCTTGACTTTGCTCCTTAGTTATATTAAACATGGAAGAGTTGTTGTTATATCTACCAGGCCTGAACAGGTGTCTCAAGTCAACTTCACATGCTTTTTCAAAATTGAGTAAACTTGTGTGAAGAGGTGGGTTGAACACACTGGACAGTTTTAACCCAATGTGGGGGACGTGGTTTTCATTGTTATAAAGCACATCTAGATTGAGCCTTCTAACAAAACATTTCAAATCCATGATTGTTTCAGTTAAATTACAATGCCTGCTCGGAATAAATGTATTGCCAAGACTCAGTAATTCAATCAAGTCAAGATCAAGCAATATTTCTGAAAAGTTATAAATTTTAAAGTCACCTTTCGTGTTGGATAAAATTCGTGGCAGGCCCTCTTGGGAGGCATCTTCAGGTGTGGGAGGGTTGCATGAAGAATTCCCTTCCAATAAATCCAAACAACTTACACATTCTGCACTCTCTTCTTGTTCTGAGGATATCTCTGTGGCTGTGGCCCTAAAAAATGATTGCTGTTCTTTCTTGATCTATTATTCTTGAAATAATTATTCGAGTAGTTATTCCTACCATTGTTAAAATTCTTTTCTTTTAGTCTGTTGCTACGTCTTATTCCATTGCTTGGACCTTCTCCAGTGTCTTCCCTTATAAAGTCATCATCTGAAAATACCATCTGATCATTGGGGGCAGGAGGATCCGCTGTGGGGTCTCTAGTAGGAGCCTCTCTTGATTTAGAAACTTGTAGTTTGGGATAGGCTTGATTTTGTTGATATGCTCTTCTATCCCTTACCAATTTCTTGGACTTATTTTGTTTTAGTTTCAGTAGTAAAGAGTCTATGCTGTTGAAAATATGATTGTAGTCATATTTATAATGTAGAAAGTCAATATCAGATTTAATGACATCATCCAGTATATTGATTTCCGTTGTGAGTTTATTGATATTAATTCTGTAGTGTTTGATTAGTAGTTCCAACAATTGTATACCCTGTTGTTGGAACAAGTCATTTAGGTCAGTGAGGAACCCTAAATCGTTGACCAGACCTGAAGGTGAAAAAACACTACATAAACCCTTTGGAATGATGTTTTCATTAATACATTGTTGGAAGTAAGAAACTTCCAGTTGTAACTTTTTTACTTTCAATAGTTTCAAATCCAACAGTTTCAAGTTGTTCATGATAGTATCCTTAAAATCATTTGTTGCACCCATAGCCGGTCGCTCCGTAGAATCGCTTTGTGAGAAAGCAAAAGGTTCTAAATTGCTGATCCATTCAGAAATAAGTGGAACTCCAATAAGCCCTGGGTCGCCTGGTCTAGTATGCCCATTATCACCAATGTCGATGGGCGTGGTGTGCGGACGTTGAGCGTTAGGTATAGATCCATCCCCTAATGATACAGTTGATGCAAACAACACATTCGTGCCTGATTGAGTATTCCATTGGACTGGTTGACTGGGAGGCTGAGGCCTAGCTGCATTCCCATTGTCAAAACAGTCCATTCATGAGTGCAAAGAATCCAACCTTTGCGATAAGTCAAGCAATAGTGCTCGAACATCCAGATCAGCTGGAGGTGTCCTGGAACCGACTGTTCCAAAAATGTTCGGAGTGCTAGGACTGCTTGGGCCCCCTGTAGCCATGAACACAAGAAAAACTGTTGAAGTGGAGCAAAACAACCAAAAACAAAAGCAGAAGGCAAGGCAGTCAGAAATAGCACCAAAACTCCAAGTCCAATAGTAAGTTGAACGCAGCTTTATTGAAATCCAGTAGCATTTTCGCTGCTAAAAAAGAGTTGCAGCTTCTTCAGAAGAAACAAACAAAGTGAATATTAGCACCAAATATTTAAGAGGAAATCAGAGGTGTGGCAATGACATCACTTCCTCTAGTGTGCTATTTCACTTTAAATTCACAATCAGCAAAATAAAATCTAGCGTTTACATCAACATAAAATAAAATAAAAACATCAAGTTATGAGCACAATATTACAACCTTCATATTAAAAATTGAAAATTGAAATCTACTTTAGATTTAAATGAATTATAAAATTAAAAGTTGTCGTTGTATGGATACATATATATTCTAATTTGCAACTAATGTAAAATAACTTCTTTTGTGACTTAAAATTCTTTCACTAGATCACACTAAAGAAATAGTAGACTTGTCTAGTGAAATATACATATAAATCAGTGTTATGAAAATTGTGAAAGTATAAACAAACATATTCTGAAAATACTATCTCATGTAACTTTTTAACTTTAGGATTGCTGCTATGTTGCAGTTCTCATTTAAACAAGGGTCACTGAATGCATCGAGCCTTATTTGCCATTCCAATTCTCTAAATTCTAGCATCAGTGTAAGTGGACCACCTCTGATGCTAGGTGGTATGTGGTCAATGGATTCAAGGAGCGGATCTACCAACACAACTACGCAATTAGAACCGGGAAAATGGACAGTGCCTTATCAAAACACATTTCCAGAAATCCTGGCCATAAATTTCATTTTATGGCCATTGACCACATACCACCTAGCATCAGAGGTGGTCCACTTACACTGATGCTAGAATTTAGAGAATTGGAATGGCAAATAAGGCTCGATGCATTCAGTGACCCAGGTTTAAATGAGAACTGCAACATAGCAGCAATCCTAAAGCTAAAAAGTTACATGAGATAGTATTTTCAGAATATGTTTGTTTATACTTTCACAATTTTCATAACACTGATTTATATGTATATTTCACTAGACAAGTCTACTATTTCTTTAGTGTGATCTAGTGAAAGAATTTTAAGTCACAAAAGAAGTTATTTTACATTAGTTGCAAGTTAGAATATATATGTATCCATACAACTTGACAACTTTTAATTTTATAATTCATTTAAATCTAAAGTAGATTTCAATTTTCAATTTTTAATATGAAGGTTGTAATATTGTGCTCATAACTTGATGTTTTTTATTTTTATTTTTATGTTGATGTAAACGCTAGATTTTATTTTGCTGATTGTGAATTTAAAGTGAAATAGCACACTAGAGGAAGTGATGTCATTGCCACACCTCTTATTTCCTCTTAAATATTTGGTGCTAATATTCACTTTGTTTGTTTGTTCTGAAGAAGCTGCAACTCTTTTTTAGCAGCAAAAACGCTACTGGATTTTAATAAAGCTGCGTTCAACTTACTATTGGACTTGGAGTTTTGGTGATATGCCAGAATATTGGAAATAACCCAATCACATTTCAATGCATATTATATGGAACACAACAATAAATAACATAACAGTCAGTATATTAACAACATGCCAGTAACAGTTGGCCAACAACATAGATAACTCAACAAGATATGTTAATAGGCAACCATTATAATGCAAAACAATAATAAAACACATGCCCCAAAACAAAATTTAATGTAACAGCAGATGTTAATAGTAAACCATAACCGATGGATAACAATAATAAATAAATGGAGATAAGGGGTGGAGAGATAGAGAAATAAACAGTCCATTAATACCATTATACTCTATTTTGTAGAGAACATTACTGCTATCTACTCTGCAGGTAAGTCCTTTCTTTATGTTTACAAGTGGACTATACCTGCTGTAGAATGTACATACCCCTCAAGCTTTCCACATGGGGCAGTATGGGCCAAGCCGTAACAACTGTGGATAGTAAACTACACAGAACACTTGCACATGGGGTAGACATCTAAAGTGTACTGTAGGCTGATGTACTGATACATTCCAGGTTAGATACTCATGTTGATGGTAAATGTGTGACAGAGGGATTATGCACTACTAATTATATACCGTAACAGCGCGACACTTGAGAGACATGTATGTGTACAGTACAAAAACTATACTACTATCATGCCTTGTTTGACAGGCATGGGGATAGAACCCAACAGCAGTGACTACAGAGGACATCTGCATCAAATGTATTAATTAACTGCAGCAACTTTTAGCAGACACTCCAAGCATACAGACATACCAATGATTACACATTTTATTTCTTTTAGTTTACTTTATTAGTATTATATTTATTTACCTTATTTTATGCTGTATATTCACATACCTGGTAATGATTTTAACAGTCTATGACATCTAAGCACACAATTATTTACCCAGACTATGGCCTAACTCACCCATTTTCATGTAGTTCCTTTGGAGAGAAAATCTGTAATCATTTTTTGACTGCTACTGTAATATATAGTGCCAAAGAGCACTGGATTTGAACCCTGATCTGTGTGTGGCAAAATGTACTTCAGACAAAGGATTTCACAAACTAAGCTACTGAGTTACTGCTGCTTACTTACTGACTTATATTTGCCTAGAACTCACCTGGAACTAATATATGACCTGGTAGTAGTACAGTTTTATAGTAGACTGTAGTGACAGTTGAGCACACAGGCATCAAATTCAAGCATGAGAGAGATACTAGGTAACTGATACATTACTACATAGAATGCAGGTGTACACAATATATTCTTAGTGGGTTGAAATATCTATGAAGTCTAGAAAGTATATCAGATTATTGAGTTGGCTAGCTCACCCATATACATTTGCAGACAGTATATTTGCAGTCTACAGCTATCACACTGTTATACTTGCCTGCAGCAATGTACCTCAGTGCCTGAATGCATATAGCTGAAATGCAATGGTTAAAACAAGACAATCCTGATATACACAATATACATTGGGTGTTATTGTCATTGCTTCATCTGTTATTGCAGAACAGGTGTCATAATTAATTTATTGTAAAACAGCTCTGAATCGACACTTATTGCACAACACTCTATTAGATATACTTTGAGTCAGAAACTGGTATTGTTTTATGTTTTTATTGCAGAACAGTTGTCATAATTGATTTCATGCAAAGAAGCCCTAATTCCACACATATTGCACAACACAGCTTTATTAGAGGTACTTTCATGCAGTTACTGGTATAGTTTCATGTTTTTATTGCACAGCAGTTGTTGTAATGCAGGTGTTGCAATACAGCTCTAATTCCACAGTCATTGCAGTAGAATTTCTATTTCATTTACTTAATCAAGGTTAATGCTTTACTCTTCCCTGCTTATTGCAATACAGTTGCCAGTAGTCACTTATTGCAGTAGAGGTCTACATCCACATTCATTGTAATACACTATTTACTGTATATACCTAATGGCAGTTAATGTTTTACTATTTTTTTCTTGTATGACTATAGATTTGAAAATACATCTGTACTCACTACACTCATGGTGCAACCTGGCCAAGCACCTGGCATGTGCCTCAACTTTGCGAGCTGTCTCCTCTGCAGTTGTAGGGTGAGAAACACACCATTATGCATACCTGTCTATCACACATTCAGATTAGGTATTGGTGAAACAATGGTAACAGTACTTATAAACTTGTGGGGCATTCCCTGCCTGAGCATCTTGGACCCGGGTGGCCAAGAAATCCCCCTTCTGATACATCAGGTCATCATAGTGGTGATGGACCTGCTCAACTGTGTGGCGGATATCTGTCTCACTGGTGAACTGATGTGCCAGCTGGTCCCAGGTCTCCACCTTGCACTCTGAGCCCTAGGGCTCACCCTGCAGCAGATGGTCATCATGGTTTTCACTAGGTGTCCAACCATGACTCTGGACTCCTGAATATTCCACCACTGCGCCTGGAAGCTTGGACCCTCTCCAATACCAGGCATAGTCACTGAACAGTTCAGATTCCAACAGAATATGCTGTATTCCCACCTAGAGAGCTTAATATAGCCTGTTTTCCTGCCCTTACACTCCATTGGGCAATATTTACAAATGTGGTGTGTTGCTTAGCACCATGCAAACCAGAGCAGCTCGAGCAGTGCTTAAACTGGCAATGCTTAGCAGTGCGCAAACTAGCTAAGCACAGCTGAGCAGTGCCAAGCAGTGCCAGGCAGTTCTAAAGCATATCTTGTCTAAGCAGTGCCTAGCAAGCCATAGCATGTCTTAGCAGAGCTTAGTTGAGTACAGCAGACCATGATTTAAAAATAATTACAAATAATTATATAATTATTAACAATTAATTATTAACGATATAAATAATTACAAAGACATGCATCTGGAGTATCTGGAGTGTTTCCCCCAGGGCCTTTGCTGAAAATTGGCTTTGTTCCAAGTCAGACTTTCCTGGTAAACAAATGTTAAATAAAAAAAGAAAATAAAAATTAGCATAATTTGTATTTGGAAAATAAATACTTAATATCCCTTCCTGGTGTTCACAGCCTGCTCCTACTACACATAAGGCTATAATTCTACCAATCTGGCTACATAGATATATGGAATGCTGCTACACATTTACATATACCTCTGAGCTACCTCTTCCTTGGCAGTGTGCCAGAATTAATATGCATGGCATGCTGCAGAGGGGGAACCATGTACACAGACATAGTAACAGTCTGTGTAGGCTCAACATTGTGCCTACATGGACTGTATTAAATCCTAGAGAAAGTCTTCTCTGACTTATAGCCAGGACCACTCTGCTATGAATTTACCTTAATTCACACAAAACTAACACTGCACTTACTTGCTTAAAACCTTGACTGCATACAGATTTATATTTTTCGGTATTTTATTTCAGGTAAGGTAAAACAAAATCCTTATACCTTAAATTTTCATATCTATTTACCTAAATATTTGAAAAGCCAGATAAGAACAGCAGTCTGAGAGTCAAAGTACAAAAGAAACCTGAGGTGTATGTTAAAATAATTACTTGTTTGGGTGTCCTTTTTTTGGGAAACCTTTAGCAGTTAAGACAACCAGCTGCTGCTGAGACCTCTGGTTCCCATCTGAGTCACAACACCATTTGTTAAGGTAAATAATATTGCAAAGAAAAACAGACATAATATATGTCCATACAAATATATTTATTCCAAATAAGAGCTCATGAGAGGTATCAATAATTTTCTAACATCATCCCAAAGAATTAAAGCAAGAACAACACTTTATACCATGAAAGACATCAGGTATAACATTAGGCACATATGGTATGATAACATGTTAACAAATCAGGATATTACAACTACCCATGCTGTTTACATGAAAAGTACATCTATGTAAGCATATGATTGTTCTGTTCCTAAATAAGGATATATGCATCTGGTTCACATCTTAGGCTCTCTTTACCATCTTACAATGAACTTTTGTACTTAAAAAACATTTCTTTAAGATAAGTTATGGCAAGGCCCCTGTGACATCTTTATGATACTTCACACAGCTCTCCACTCCCTTAGTTTGATTTAGCAGCACAGCTATAAAATTTGCCTTTACACCCTTTACACAAACAAAAAACATATGCCAGCTGCTTTGCTATCTGTTGTAATAAAAATAATAATTCAAGGCTGAAATTATAAGTATACCTCAATACATCAATAACCACTCAAAATTACAAAATATATAAAAAAAATATTTATTTGAATATGTTTTCTCTTTTTTCATTACAATGGAGTTTTCAACGTTAAATCACTGCTAGATAATTCAGCTAAACTGGAATCTAAACTAATGCACAAAAGAGTAATAACAGTCCATATGGAAACAAAGCAGTCACTATTTATTATTTATTTATTTATTTATAGTTTGGTTACAGTGGTAGACCACTGATCACAGAATGGCCAACTGCAAGTGCAACCTGGGTTAGAATCACATAGTAACAAGAACAAAAGCAACAAACAATAAATATCAGTAGAAGGATAATAGAACATATGTTGTTACAACAAAAAGCAATAAAAAAATGCCAGAAGTTGCAGCAAACAATAAATATAAAAAGCATAATAGAACAGATGTTTTAACAACAAATATTAACAAGCAACAAATACCAACTGAGGTATAATAGAAGAGATATGTGATTAATAATGCATAGTCACAAATGCTAAAAAACAGTAAAAGATGTACAAAGAAATTGAACTACAGTGAAAGATTGATAGTAACATGTTGCAAAGGTTTTTAGAGGATGGTGATACTGATGTTTAACAATATAATCCTGAAAGAAAAATCATGCCTGTGAACTATGTAAAATTGTGTTAAACTACATAGAGTGATGCATTCAGTGGAAAGACTGCAGAAGGAATATGATAAATTTTGAAAAGGAAATCGAATGCAGCAAATAAAATTTTAAGCAGCAAATTAAAAAAATGTTTAACAGCAGATCTAGATGCACAGGGTCAGGTTTATATATTTGTATAAGAATGAGATTCTTAATTAATATGAGAGATCAAATTATAAAAATGGAATTGAGGCTGAATTATAACTTTTGAAAAATGAAATAAAAAAATTGATGGAACTATTAAACATACCAAGAGACAAGAGCAACAAAAATTTTGAAAAAAAAAAATTATGACAATTTATATAAAGATTTATAATGTATAGGAAAGACGAAATGATGAAATTATTTTATAGAAGCATAAAATGTGGTAGGAGCTAAGATGAACTAGCAATACTATTACATCTGTTATTAAAGTGGTCAATTAATTACTGGGACATTGCTCAAGGTTGGAGAAATGCATTTGTTAACCCTATGTTTAATGGGAAAGGGGAATAGGACAACCCAGAGTCATATTGCCCAAAAGTTTACTTTCTTGTTGTGAAAATGTAATGGAGAAGGATATTTTAGATAAATTATTGTCAGAATTTTTACATGTTAAAAATAGATCTATAACTACCTGTTGCATAATGTTCTGTAATTGTATTATAAGCCCTGTAAAAGAAAAGTGAGCTGTGATGTAATTTTCATAGACTTTATTAAAGCTGATTACCGATCAATAAATTAGAACAACTAGATTTAAATATAATCTTGATAAGATGGAGAGCTGCATGGCTTAAAGGAGGACAAGTATCATATGCTATTGGACAGGTGATGGTCTATGTTACCATCAATATGTCCCACAGGGCTCTGCTCTAGGCTCATACTTGCTTAGGTTGAATTTTTCAGATCTATACTTTTCATCTAAGTTATTATATAGTCTATATGCAGATAACTTGAAAATAGTAACTTATTACATCCGTTTCAGACAGGACATGTCTGCAAAAGAACTTGTATAAATTGAACATTTGAGAGCTATTCCAGTCATGTAGGAGGTTAAAGCCCTGACTATGGCCCAATTGACCCAGGTTTGATTATTGTCTTGAGAGACTGATTGAGTGGTAGGGATGTCTGGGGGCTACCATCCAGGAGAGGAGGGCAGTGACATGGGTGCCTCCTGTTAAGCTCCATAGTTGAAGCTGGGAACATTGCTTGTTTACTAGGAGACATGGTCAAATTAGGAAGCATAGGGTAGACATGACTGAGCTTCTGCAGAGGTAAGGTGATACACTACAAAGTCCCACTGCATGCTTCCCTCAGACATAGCCACAGAGACTGACAGAGAAGGAGGGGGGCATGAGAAGCTCATATGAAAACCTCCCACCTTTAGGAATGACATCACTGAACTCACAGATGTCCTTAAAATCCTTGCTGGCCCTGGCAAAAAAATTGGTAATAGTCCCGGGGTGAGTTGGAGCAGCCAGTAGGCTCAGCAATACATGTGGGGTACTGGGATGCTTGTCCAGATGAGGAAAGGAGACCCAAAAAAGAAATTAATGTATTGACCATTTTGGCACAGAAGAAGAATATGCTGATAAATACACAGAAAACAGAGTGTATGAGATTTGTAAGATGTAGTCTGAAAGATAAACATATGATATAACACAAATTGACTGAAAATGTTTAATATCTGCATATATGGGTAGACCCAGCTTTGAGATTTTTCTCATCATATCAAATGATGATTAGTGATAGTTATAAAACTTTAGGCTGTATAAAAAGATTTATAAAATATATGAAATCAAAAATGATAAGCACATTGTTTGTAAGTTACAATAGACAAAAACTAGAGTATGTAACAATAATATGGGAATCTTACAGGAAAATTAGTATGAGTAAACTGGAAAGAGTTTAATGGAAACATACCAAAAGCATGCATGGATGTGAAAGCTTAAATGATCATGAAAGATTAAAATATCTGAACTTGTACAGTATTTCACATAGACATTTAAAAAAGACCTTATTCAGGTGTATAGGGCATTTAGCATGAAGTACCTATGGGAACATTTGGTATTACTGAAGGAAAAACAAACAGTATCATACAACCTGCTGAAAATTCACAATAGTTTATTCCTCAAGTAAATAAAAACAGGTCAATTGTTTTCATCCCATACATTCAGATGGACTTCATCAGAACCAAAACTGTTTGAATCAGAATGGCCTCCTGAAACAGATGCCTATATCACATGACCAACCAGGTAAAAATGTTATTAAAGGGCCACCAGAAATAAACATACTTATGAACTAGGTGGAAAAACAAACCAATAAACATAGGAAGTGCAACCTCCAGCAAAACACTTATAATCAAAGGAAGTGGGTTTGGTAATGTCCAACAAGATAATTAAACACACTCAAACCTAAATATCTCACTGTATGCAAAAGCAAGTAACCTTTTTTTTAAAGCAAATAATACAAGTTTTAATATAGATTCAGCACTTTCATCTGTATAGTTTACAAGGACTTCCGGCATTGTTTAAAATATGTATTATTAAACACCCAAAAATGTATATTATATAATATAATATAATACAAACAAATAAAATAAAAAGTGAAAAATGAAAAACACCCAAGAAACAGAGCAATAATAAAATCTTATGTGAATTGATTGTTTATTTTTACATAAAAAGTGGAAAATGAAAAACACACTCAATGAGCAGAACAATAAGAAAACAGAGTAATTGTAAAATCCTATGTGAATTGATTGTTGGAAGCCAGAAGCAAAACAATCCCGACATTTGTTTGTAAAAATTTACTTAGCGCTTTACTACCCTTAACTTTAAAACATAATTAATTGAGTTGTCAATGTTTAAACCAGGAGAGGAAGAAATACTCATTTTTAGTTGCCACATCAACTTCTTACATTCAGTCCATGTCTCCCAGTGTTCCCCTCTTTTATTGGACTTCAACACCTGACACATGAAGGGACATTGGGAGACACAGGACACAAAATTATAGTCCCATGTCCAAGAACTAAATCAATATAGTTTACATAAAATTATTTTTTTGAATGATTCCATTTCTTAATGATTCATTACACCTGACTGGTATAATTTTTTGCCACCAAGAATCCTATTATACTAGCTCAGTTTGAAGATTAAGGGCAGCAAAGCTCTAAGTTAATTTTTATGCATACGTTGTGAGTGTTCTGATTCTGGCTTCTGAAAAAGGGAATGTAAGAAAGTCATAATTTAAGGTTGGTCAATCTTTTGTGGATAGATAATGGGAAGGAATTTATGGTTATATTATGCCAGAATCATATTGCTATGCAATTGTTTTACAAATATTTGTAGTCTTGGTAGGCTGACATGAAAATTAACATTATAGAGGAATATAATTTTATTAAGAAGCTTAATAATAGCAGGGCTGTGTGGTATTATCAGGTACTGATAAGGGATATTTATATGGAAATAGAATCAATATCGGGTAAGACTGATTCTCAAAAGCAAGATATATCCAAAATAAGAATGGAAAGGATGCACTTTCGAGTGAGAAAAGAAAGTCTTCTTGAAAGGATGGAAGGAAGAAGTTTCTTTATTTTTGTGAAAGCCTATAAAGAAGATTAAAGTTGAAATAGAATGTTTAATTAGTATATATTATAGTAACTAACTTGTCAAGTTAGAAATTGCAAAGAATCACCTTGTCGACTTGATCTGGTTGAGAGCTGAAACCAAGCAAAAATTAAATATGTGTTTTTGCTGGGGAAAAAAAACCCTGCATCCCAGGTGTGGAAAGCACAATGAGCCTCAGAGATTTCTATACACCATCCCCACTGTCAAATAAACAAAATAAAATGGAAATGTCTCCCAGCAAAGAAAATCACTTTCTGAATGCTTGCAAACTGCATTGGCAGAGATTTTAAGTATAAAAAAGTGATCAGCAAGTTCACCATCTATGAGTTAAATTCATCCACATGAAACCTAATCCTGTATGCAGTGGTTGAGGTGTAAGGAAGTTGTTTAATACTGTTAGGCCAAACGTATACTTTTACACACAGCTTTAGTACATAGTAGAAAGGTTTTGTGGTATTTTGTATCGAGGGGGAAGTTCCAGATAATTATTTCTGTCAGGTGATGACTCTATTGACAGATCCAGTATATTTAGACAAAATTTTCCAGTATAAGATAAATGGGTAGCACTGAAGGAGCAACACTTAGAGTCAGAGATGGGAATAGGTGGTTAAATTATAATTTTATGATTTATTTATTTATTATTGAAAGACTTGGAAATGAAGTATTTGGTGATGGGTTTTTAATTAGTGGTCTGCAGATGGGGGTTTTAGGTGAGGACTTTATTGGATGTTGTACTAAGTTGTTTGGAAAAGGTGATACAAAGTTATTAAACAATTGGTGACCTTTAGTTGAATTAACACTGATGTGATGGTTGTAAGAGTTCTTCAGTTAGGAATAGATAAAGTATTGCTATTCCTAAATATAGTGAGATAGTGTTATGCTATATTTTATTAGTTTTTTTTATAACACACATCAGTCATTATCATTCCAGACAACCTCCATTTTTCTATTTTTTAATGGATTTGGGGTATTCCTTCAACTGTTGCTACAACTCTTGATCCAGTGTCACTCTCCTATCTTCTTAAGCAGTCATGTCTGATTGTCACAGGTCTTCTCTCATTTAATCCATCAGTCTCTTTTCTGGACATTCACATTCCTCTTGTCTTCTTCCTGTCTCTATCAAATCTTCTTTACCAAATTACCGTCTGCTTTCCTTATAAGTTTTCAACCACCATTAGTATGCTATGATAAAAAGATCATTCCATTTCAACTTTAATCTTCTTTATATATGCTTGGGTTAAAGAGGCTTGGAGTAGGTGTACTTAAAAGCATGTGTTATTTGTTTTTTATATGTGAAGAGATGGTTGATTTTATTAATGAAGGCTACTGATGTTCTGTTCTGACTGTAGTCTTTGATGTTAGAAAGGAATTCAGATCATGTTCCAAATGTTAAAGGTGCATGAATTTATTTACAAGATTCTATCATTTACAGAAAATGCTCCCACTGAGAATTGAGTGAGACATTTGATTTAATAGGAAAAATGGAGAGTGTGGTGATTATGTGTAAAGGAATATGGCTGGGTCAATCCATGAGCCCATTGTTATTTGTTTTAGTTATGGGAGCAACAGCAGGATATGCAAATAAGATACAGAAAAAATGAATCATGGAGTGGAAGATGGTATAAATACCTGCATTAGAAAACTATACAGATTATTTAGTTTTGTTATAAAGTAAAGGAAAGCAATAATGACAGTAATACTAGAACTTAAAGGTCTTTTAAGAATGCTACATTTAGAATTGAACTTAGACAAATGTAAGTATTATAGTATAAAAGGATCTATTACAGTGTTGGACAATTACTGGGTATGCATTTTTTGTATAAGGGATGAGGTACATAAATGAGAAAAAGTTGCTTGCAGATTGAGTAGACATTTTAGGAAACTTAATTTATCTTTTCTTTTTTTAAAGCTTATTTAATTAAGTGAATGATGTTAGGAAAGCTAAGATGCTTGTCAGAGTATATCCATTTCTATATTGTTTAAAACTATTTTGCTTGGAAAAAATATATGTATATTATTTTCAGGTATATGGACCTGTTGAATAAATCCCGTTGGAAGAGATATTATATACATACTGCTAAGGGCAAAGGAGGATTTGGCATGGTCAATTCAGCACTTTTTTTTTACAGTATCACTGCACTTGTTTATGGTTGTGACTGAAGGTTGCAGAGGTCTCAGCTAATATTCTGATATATAGGTATGCTGTTTTAAACATAGAATCAGTATAACCAAAAAGGAAAAGGAATGCTGGTAGCGGATTCATTAACTGTAATCAAGCTAATACTGTGAGTATGGAATGAGTTGAAAATTAAGGACAGGAAATTATTATAGAAGAAGTTATGAGGAAATATTTCAAGATTTCAAGGTTCAAATAACAAATTCACCACCATAACAGGAACATGCAAGCAAAAACTGAGGGCAATGCTACTCAATGCTAGAAGTCTAAATCTCAAAATGCACTCACTCGAGGCACTCCTTAAAATGGCGAACATCGATATCTGTGCAGTGACTGTGACCTGGTTCAAGGCTCCAGAGAGCACCCCTGCACTACCAGGCTATAACTCATACCACACTTTTCGGCCATGTAACCTGGACTGAAACACCAAAGGCTGAGGTGTGTCCATATTCATTAAGGATATCCACACCTCCAGGCTAGATGCTCAGCATAATGCATCTAAGGTTATCCAAGTGCAACTAACTCTGGGCAAAACTGCAATCCAAATTGTAGCTTGCTACAGATCCCCCACCATGCCCCAGGATTCCCACTTCTCTTTTCTTGATGTACTGGAAAATATTAGGGTTCAACTAAACACCCTAATAATGGGCAACTTCAACTAATGCACCATTAACTGGGAAAAGCTACTCATGTACCAAATGCTTAGCTCAGCGCTTTCTGGAATTCATAAACTCCAATGCTCTGGATCAACTTATCCGCACTCCCACCAGGGGCAACAATATCCTAGACCTAGTCGTTACCAACATGAGTAACCAGTGTTCCACACCTGAAATCAACTCCTCGTTGGTCTGATCCAACCATAAGCTAATCACCCTTGATATCCACATACTGCCCCCACCCCCTATTAAGGAAACCACAGCAAAAAAAATCTCCAAAGCCAACTTCATGCTTCTTAAGACAGAAGTGGTGAACTTCATGACACCCATGTAGATGGACAATACAGTTACAACTGCTGAATCCTACACAAATGCACTCTATAAGCACTTACACGAGTGCATGGATCGTGCTATCCCAAACAGAACCAAGACGCTATCCTCCAAAAAAAAGGAAGCCAATCTGGTGGTCCCCTGCTATAAACAAACTGTACAAAGAAGGAAGAAACTGTTGCAAAAGAGAGTAAAATCCCATGAGTGGAGGAGCTCCCTGGTCAGCCTCAATAAGAAGCCGAGATCCCTTATACGCTTCTCCAAAGCTAGCTACGAAAACAAAACCACCACTAATTCCAAGGACAACCACAAAGCAATTTTATAGCTATGTCAAGAATCTCGATGGCAACACCCATATCTGCTCTGAGTTACAGCACAAAGGCAAGAAAATTACAGAACCAACTGATATTGCCAACATCCTGGCAGATAGGTTCAGTGCTAACTTTACCCTCCTCTCACCCCATAAAGGGCCCATATCTATACAGGAAAAATGCAGAGTCCCTGTAATCACAACTACACAGGTAAAAGCTGCACTCTCTAAAGCCAAAAACACAGCATCCATGGGACCCAGACAACATCCCAGGCTGCGTTTTACACAAAATTCAGAACGAACTGGCTCCCCACTTAAGCACCATGTTCAATAATAGCCTCATGTCAGGCTTTGTGCCCACTGAATGGTGCACAGCAACAGTTATCCCACTCCACAAAGGGGGAGCCACCACTGATCCCTGGAACTATCGCCCTATTAGCCTGACAAGCCTGGTCTACAAGGCCATGGAACGTATCATTATGGAACTCATAAACAAAGACATTGGTAACCTCCAAACTCTGGATCCCACCCAGTTCAGATTTGTGAAAGGCATGCCTCCTGAACCTGATTGACTTCTTTAAGACAGTCACCAAAGCTGTAGATAAGGGTAAGGTGGTTCACACAGCCTATCTTGACCTCGCCAAGGCTTTCGACACCATCCCCCATTCTGGAATTATAGATAAACTCACTAAACTAGGTATAAATCCTTACATCACAAGATATGTTGCCAACTGGCTCACTGACAGAACCCACACTGTAAAAGTTGCAGACTCCAAATCTGATCTCAAAGCAGTGACAATGGAGTACCACAGTGTTCCGTCCTGGGACTCTCCTGTTTGGTATCTACTTCTCTGAAGTACAGGCTAACACAGAAGGCCTCTGGCTAACGAAGTTCACAGATGACTGCAAACTAGGAGCCATAGTCAAGTCCCCAAATGATGTGGACATCCTACAGAAGGGCCTCGCTGAGACAGATGCCTGGTGTCAGAGCCATGGCCTCAAGCTCAATGCCAAAAAGTGCAGTGTCATCCCCTTTGGTAAAAACTCTGTACCCATGAACTACCACATAGGCAGCAATCTACTTAACACCGAATGTGTGATAAGAGACCTTGGGACCTAGGTGGACAGTAGTCTCTCCTTTGATAGTCACATTGCCACAGTAGTCAGGAAGTCCTTCTACATGGCACACCTCATCATAAAAGGGTTTTCATCCAGGAAAAAAGGGGTAATTGTTCCCCTCTACTCGACACTCATTAGACCCATTATAGAGTACAATGCTCCTTTAGGAATGTACCTTACAAGACATCTGCAGCAGCTGGAAAGGCCACAGAAGTACCTCACAAAGAGGATTACTGGCCTCAAACAAATGCCCTACATTGACCACCTCAAAAAACTCCAGCTTTACTCCGTAGCATATCTCCTACTCTGAGGTGATCTCTGCCTAACATATAAAGCTATGTCAAACCCAGAGCTGTTGGACATGCTACACCTAAACAAATCCCAATCCCTCCAAGCTACATGCTCTAGGGACCTAAACCTTGTCACCACAATAAACAGGACATGCTGGAGGGATAGATTCCTGTCCCAGAGACTTCCCATACTCTGGAACAGGCTACCCATCTATGTCAATCAAAGTTCTTCATTAGCACTCTTCAAGAAAAATCTTGATGAGTGGATGTGAAATAGGAAATACACCCCAGGGATCACTTCTGTGTCTCTGCTCGACAGTGGCACAGGAAAATAACTTTCTTGGGTGGCGTAAGCCAGGGAACCTTTTTAGCTAGGCTTACTTGGGCCCTTGGGCTGATAGCCCAGTACCTACCTATGAAACTATGAACCTAAGACAGCCTCATGGGGGATATTATATATATAGGAATACAGAAACCTGAAATGCAGGATTGAATGGGTTTAGTTTAAGTCATACACATTTTAAAATTATCCCATGAGGAAATTAAAAGTTAAAACTGATATGAAATATAAAACAAAAGGTAAGAGAGCATTTTTCCTTGCTGCCAGGAAGAATTTTTCATGTTGTCTGAAAGACTTTCATGTAATTATTGTAAATGTCAGAACCTGCTAGATCATGTCCTGGAACACAGAAACTGAATGGCCCTATAAACAGACTTACATACAATATGACTGTGATTGCTATTTACAGGAATATTACATTTTCTCTGACATATGATGATCTCAGAGTTGAAGTATATAAGCTTAGGGGGTGATGGGAGCTTGCCTCCCATACTGGGGGTGAAGGGGGAGAAGTTAAAAGGAGAAGAGTGGCCTTTGAGATTTCCTATTCTCCCAGGTTATCAGACTTTTTTTTTTTTTTTGGCTTGTCGGCACTCAGCATTTTGAATACCATTTATTTATTTGCAAATGTTTAATAGAATTTTTGGAATTTAATAACAGAATGCATTAAGACATATCAGACACTTCAAGATAACGTTGCTACATGTTTGAAGTATATGAGGATGCAGAGAATAAAATGCATTATATAATAAAAGTGTGGAATGTAGATGCAGCATGTTTGAAATTAGAAACACATACATATATACATATATGACTAAAGAACCGAAAATAAACAAAGAGAGCAACATATACTAAAGAACATGTTGATATATACAATATAGATATATATATATATATATATATATATATATATATATATATATATATATATATATATATATAGCCTTACTATCACAATGCAGAATGAAGGTTTGATGAACATGGGAATGCTGAATGTTAGCTGGCTGACTTCCATATTGCCATCCTTTGATTCTGTGAGTCTCCTATTCAGCGAATGCCACTGTGCATTTGCTCATAAGTGGTGATGTTTCGTATTGAGATCATTGGACAGTGCAGATCAGGAGATTTACCCTTTTCTGCACTGTAGTGCCATCTCAGAGTTAGAATATGTAAGTGGCAGGGGGCATGGGGGGCGCATCCGCCCATGGGGCGGGGTGCAGGGGTTCTGTCAGTGCTGTGCAGTATGGATCTGGTCCATATGTACTGCTGCAAAGGCGACAATGAACTTTATAAGTTGAATTCGACTTTGCCTGAATTAGGTTGTTGATATTCCAGCCTAATTAATATTCCGCACATCGAACACGTAATCCACATTTCTGAACGATTTAAGTTCTGATGTTCGATGTTTTAATAGTAAACCATGTACATATATATAATATATATATATATATATATATATATATATATATATATATATATATATATATATATATATATATATATACACATATATATGGGTCTATGTCACAAAGTTCCAAAACCTTGAAATTGATACCATATGCTCGAAGTTTTGCAACTTCAAACATTTTAAAATAAATAAATAAAAACGTTTTTTACCAACAAAATGGTCAAATAACCAGGAATCAATGACACACAGCAGAATAAAATTGAGAAAAAAACTTTAATTGACTAAAAACAGAGGACCCCCATTCAAAAGCTAAGTGCTTGCATTTAAATAATCCTGCAACCATAAAAACACACTATTCAAACATTTATAATACATAAGCCTTCATAAGAACATGGATTGCTTAAAATTATTTAAACAAATTACGGGATTTAAGGACAAGTTTCAATGGGATCTTCCCACTGAGATCTAACCCTCTATCTGCACGCAGTTTAATAATCCACCTAAGTTCCATGTTTTCAATGGTATTACCAAAATCCTCTACCTGTGGATCTTTTTCAAGCCATTCCAAAATTAAAAATTTAAACTTATGCAAAGAAACACACTCCATAACATGCTTGGATAATGCCCTAGATTCATCTCGAATGTGGATTTTATATAAATGTTCTTTAATTCTCTCCATAAATGTTCTACTTGTTTTGCCCATGGAAAATGATTTGCAAACTATGCAATGGGATAAATATAGAGCATCACTAGTCTGGCAATAAGCTGTCACATTAAACGTAAACCAAACATTAGTATCTAGATTAATAAAAAAAAACTGTTCATATCTATATATGTAAAAAAGCTACATCTCTGACAAACCCTGGTGCCTACTGGCTCCTCAGCAACATGACAACCAATTACCTTTTGATTATAATACAAGAAGTCTCTTTAAAGACTTCCTGTTTTTAAAACTAAAGGATGGTGTGTCACACACCACATGCTTAATCTTATTATCTGTTAACAAAATAGCACAATGCTTTCTAAAGACCTCTGTAACTAACTTAACATCACTGGTATAAAACAGTGAAAAGGGAAGATGCTCACTGCCCAATTTATTATGTAAAGATTCTCTAACCCCAGGTGCAGGAAAATAGGGACTAGCCCTGCTTTTATGTAGCTCTCCTATGTTTTTGTGGGCTCTTTCTATCTCAGTATTAGTATAGCCCCTTTCTAAAAACTCAGATTGAAGACATTTCAGATCCCTACTAAAATCCACACCACATTTATTCAACCTGGAAATACACATGCCTTGACCCTCTAAAACATTACTGAAAATATGCTTGGGAAACATGCTACTTCTCTCCGGGAGTATATTCGTCCTGCATTGCTTCCTATACAGTCCAGTTGTAAAATATAAATCAGGTAGCCTGTTGAGCCTAGCATCCAGGAACTCAATAATATTAGATGAACAATTCATAGTGAACTTTAAAACCGACATAGTGGTATGTACATAATCCACAAACTCCTTCAACCTTTCAAAAAGGCCATCCCATATCAAATATATATCGTCCACAAAGCAAAGATAAAACTTGATGTTACACTCAAAATGATTAGAAGTAAGCACTCAGATACTTTCTCATTGGGCAAGGACCATATTGGCATAGCTATTGGCACATGAGGTGCCCATAGCTATGCTGTTATTTTGCAAATAGTAAACCTGATTGAACAGAAAAACATTATTTTCCAAGACAAGTTCTATAAGCAGGCAGATTAAATCCAACTGCCTATCAACAAACTGACTATGTGTGGTTAAAAACATCCTGAACAACTCTATTTCCTCTGTGTTGGGAACCATCAAACACTGAAGATATGGCTTATTACCATCAACAAAAGAAAACAGATCACTCAAGAACTCCTTGGAGTCCTTAAGGACACTATGGTACTGGTCCAGAACCATGCTCGGTTGTTTATCCACAAAAATGGAGAATGGCTCTATCAGCCATCCTTTCCCAGACACAATCAGTCTGAAGGGAGGACGTTCAGTGTCTTTATGAATTTTAGGAAGGCCTTGAAATGTAGGCACCAGTGAGTGTTCCACCTTTAACTAATTAGAGAATTCTAAAGTAATAAGCCCACTCAACAGACAATCCTGTATTGTTCTATGTACAAAGTAAATCATCCTATCTGAGAAAAATTAACTACATTATATGTAAACCTGTCAGTTAACATAGCACTCAAAGCCATAATCTAAAATACATGATCTAATACTACAACAGAGCCTCCTTTGTCCGCGCTAACCTAATTACAATATCAGTATCATTCTGTAACTGATTAAGGGCTTCACAATCTTTTTTTTTGGTAAGATTATTAAAGGCAAATTTGTGCTTATTAGAACCCAAAACTTCAAATAAATTATTTTCACAAAACTAACCAAACACTACTAATAATGGATGTGTAGGGGGCACAAACGTGCTAGGTTTTTTTAAACATATCTACATTTGTACTCTCATTATTATCCATTATAAGTAGTTTTTCCTTTTTTTTTTGGAAACGACCAAGTGCAGTTATCACAAGCTTCTTCAAATAATGGACCTACTCACACAAGACAGATGGTGTTTGATCCATTCCAACTCCAAACAGCTGCAACTAACTTCCTAAATGATCGGGTCATAATACACCTTAGGTAACTATTTTATGAGAATGTGTAGCAGGTATTAAAGAGGCAAGAAAGCTTCTATCAGAAAATCATATATTAACAAATGGAAATGGCTTTCTAGCTAATGCAAAAACAAGAAACTGGACCCTTTTAAAGCTAGTGATTCTCCAGTTCTACAATATTTTTTTGAGTTGCTATCCACTTATATTGTCTCATTTCTCCATCACATTTCATTTATTAGCCATTTCAGCTTGTCTGGCCATGGATCCCCCCATTTCAATGCAATCTCACATGATAATGGTTTTGAAAGGGGTGCTGCATGCAAAGCCTCCTAGAGAAAAAGGTTGCTAGTCCTTGGGCTCTTAATCTTGTCTTGTAAAAATTAGCTATCTCTCAAGTTGAACCAGCTAATCAGGATAAGTAGAGGTTCTTGACATGGAAAATAATTTTGCTGATTTTTCTGACTTGACTGCAAGGAACATATCTGAGCTGCAGACTCTCACAGGGTCAAAGTCACTTCCATGAAAACACAATTACTCGGAACACCTATCCATAAACCCCAATGCAGTGAACAGTCCCTTCATTGAACCTACACATCAGCAAAATTTTTCCCAGGGCAAAGAGTTAGCTGTCCAACATACTGACCAATGCACACACTGCAGTATTATTGACCCACTAAAGTGGTGGACTATGCCCCCCCCTTACTTAAATATACCAACTCCAGGATCACACTACAGTGGGGAAAAGGGCAATTTCTAGATGTTAGACAGTTAACTCTTTGACTTCAGTACTTGTATTTTCATGAAAGTGATATAGACCCCTCTCATGTTGGGTCAGCCTTATCTTGTTTTCTACAAAGATAGGGCTTGTTTAAGAAATAATCCTTCATTTATGCCTAAAGTGGTATACAAGTTTACTTATAAACAAGCAAGCCATCCACCTGTCTTCTTTTCAAAAACTAAAAATTAGGGAGAAAGGAATTTCCATAAATTGAATTTGCACAGACAGCTCAGATATTATCTTAACAGAACTAAAGTGTTTAGGAATTCTGATCAGTTCTTCATTTCAATTTAAATAAAAATGAAATTCCAACCTGTGTGAAAGCAGACTATTTCCATGCAGTTGTCTTATGCTATTACCTTTGTTATCTGGGTAGGGTCAAAGCTCATTTGACCAGGGCCTTGGCATCATCTGTGGCTTTATGGAAAGGGTTGGGTTTTACAAGTATTCTAGAGGCAGCAACTCAGTACTCTGTGCATAACTTTACAAAGTGCTACAAACTAGATTTCTTCTCCAGGTTTAGGACAGGCTTTTTACTAGAACCATTTTTCAGGGGCTTCTGGACCTTCATCCTTCCTCATCCCAGTCATGTTAAGGTATGATAATCTACCCTATAAAGCTAGGGCTACAGTGGCAGTGATCAGTAAGATGAACATAGTACAGTTGTGTAATTAATGTAACTTTCTATAGATGTAGATGTTTGAATGATCATTGCTGGAGTATCTGTTCCCTCCCTCCATCCCATTATTTTTTTTGTATTTTTTATTGTCAGGGTGAGAAACTTTAGAATTATTTTCCTAGCATTGACCTTTACATGGCTCTACTGTCCCTATCTCAGCTGGAAGGAAAGCTATGGAGGGCTTGGCACTCAGACCACACATTTTCTTCAGTTATGCTTGAGCTGAGTAACAGTTTGGGCATGTAGAAGGTGTCCTTAAGTTTTGGATGACGGCCAGCTGTTAAATCCATAGCAGGATATAGCCCCATATGGCTAAAACTACTGCAGCAGTGATCATTTTTACATCTATCGTAATGGTAAATTTACTTACACAATGTACTTTCTTTAAGAAAAATAAATAAGTAAATTGACTCCATGCAGCATCCCTAGAACAACACTCTAGATGGCCACCTATTTTACCTGTGGGTAAAGTCAGCCATGATGACTGGATAGGCTGTGTAAAAGCACAAGATTTAAGAAATGCATCTGTTATATGAATACTGGAGAAAACACCATTCATAAAGTTGCCGAAAGACCTATATATGTTAATTTAAAGAAAAATTTCTATACTATGTTACTTAAGCCTAAGTTTGAAAGAATAGTAATAAGAGACAAAAAGATGGTTACACTTAATTTTTCTTTTTTTTTTTTTTTGAAAATGTTTTCATTAACTTTTCATAAAACATAATCACTACAAAATTTGTAATCAGAAATGTACATACATATTTAAAAGTAAGAAAAAAACAAACTAATCTTATAAATACAGAAACAAAGAAAATAACTATTTACAAGAGTGCCCATAAACTTTCTAGTCATTCCTGTTGTTGCATGTCTGTTCAGTTCCTGTTTTTTTTTATTTCTGCTTGCCAAGCAGTTCTTTAAATTTTGTCCATACATTGAGGCAAGAGGTAATTCTGTTAATTCTCGATCTGACTGTAATAATTTCTAGATGAGTTACTTTAGTTGCTAAACTTATAAATTCTTTAAATAAGGGAGTAAATTCATTTTTCCAGTTTTGTGTGATCACTTTTCTGGAGGTGGTCAATACAGTCAACAATATGTTATATGTTGTTCTCTTAACACAAGTGGAAAGAGGAGTATTAAAAAGAATTAATGATTTAGGTAAAATAAGTGCATCTCCAAAAAATGCATGTGAAAAGAATTAATATTATTCTAAAAAGGAATCAAGACAGTACAATCAAAGAACATTTGTTGCCAATCTGTTTTAAGTTCTTTCTTGCATCTTCAACAAAGTTGATTTTTCTGGTACATTAATTCAATTTTATGAGGGTTGAAGAAGGACCTATGTAAAAATGTCCATGTCAACAAATGCCATCTCAGAGATGAAGTAGTATGTTTAGATGATAATAGAAATATTTTTTTTTGTCTTCTTCACTTGGTGATCTATTATTGATTTAGGTAAAATGGTTCCAATATGAATCATTACATATTTTAGTTTCCCTCTTTACCACTTTATACAATTTGACCAACAGACCATGCCGCAAGGAATTTTGTTGCAATAAACAATAAACCAACACACCCCATAAGGCATTACAATAAACCAAACATACTAGTCATTGACGACTCTGTAGTGAAACAAACTGATGTCTCCCTCACCAGGCTCAACAAGGAGAAGGTCACAGTCAGTTGTCTATCAGGTGCCAGAATCCACCACATCACGCACTTAAGATGGTCCACAGCAGATACAAGCAGTAGATACAAGTATGACTCTGTCATTGTCCATGTAGGTGTGAATGACTTGAGACATACTTCCCTGGATTATGTGAAAAGAGACATGATTGAGCTCTCAAAGCGTGTGTCCCAGGCAGGTATGATACTAGCCCTAAGCAGCATCCTACCTTCACCAAAAATGATAACACAATACCAACAAAAAAATATTTGACTTCAACAATTGGCTTAGTTTCTGGTGTATTTCCAAGGGGATCCAGTATCTGTCTGCCTGAGATGACATGGTTGATAGGCCTCAATGCTTTGCCAGAGATGGCCTCCACCTTCAACCCTGGGGTTCTGGATCCTGGCCAAGGCTCTTGCCTCCCCATTGTGCCTTTTTTAGGCTATGTCCCCAAAGTCAAATCTTCTGACTTAAAAGTCAAAAAGCAAATTGAAGGTCATACTGCTTAACACTAAGAGCCTTAGCCTGAAAATGCACTCGAGGCTCTCCTCACATTCGAAGATGCCAATGACTGTGCCATCATGGAAACTTGGTTCAGGGCTGCGGAGACCACCCCTGCCTTATGAGGCTATACCTCATTCCATACTTTCCAACCACAAAGCGAGGTCAGAAAGACTAGGGGTGGTAGAGTCTCTATCTTTATTAAGGACAGGCATACCTCCAGACTGGTTTGCCAGCATGATGCACTAGAATTACTTCAGGTACAACTGACAGTTGGCAAGACACCCATCCATGTTATGGCCAGTTATAGACCCCACTCCATGACTCCGGACACCCACTCCTCCTACCTGGACCTACTTGACTCCATCAAAGTACCACCTAACACCCTGACCCTTGGTGATGTCAACTAGCCCACCATAGACTGGGTGAACTATTCCTGCACTAATGCGCTCACCCAATGATTCCCTGACTTCATCAGTTCTAGCACACTAGGTCAGCTCATCTCATCCCCCACAAGGGAAGATAACATTCTGGACTTGGTTTTCACCAGCATTCGTGACTGCTGCACCATTCCCATAGTATGTTCTTCCCTGGTGAGATCAGATCATCAGTCTGTCTTATTCGAAGTTTCTATCCCACCCAACCACCCCCAAGCAATATCCAGTCTAAATAACTTCTCAAAAGCTGGCTACAACCTCCAAAGGGACCGTATCAGTAGCTTCACACCACTGCTTCCCTCAGAGGATGCAGACAACTATGCTGAACAGTACACCAATGCAATATACAATCACCTGTACAACCACATGGACTCAGCCATACCCAACAGAACTAAAACCTGCTCTTCAAGGAAACACAAACCTGTCTGGTGGATATCTTCTATCAACAGGCTTTACAACAAAAGGAAGAAACTGTTGTCCAAGGGTAAAAAGGAACAAATTCTAAATTGGAAAAACTCCTTCCACAGTCCTAATAAGTAAATTAGATCACTATTGAAAAACACCAAAGCAAATTATGAATTGAAACTAGCCTCCAAAACAAAGGGAAACCAGAAAGCCTTCTTCAGCTACATCAGGAACCTCCATGGCAAAGCCTAGGTTTGTTCCAAATTAATACTTAATGGTACCACTTACACTGATCCTGTTGACTTAGCCAACCTGCTAGCTGACAGGTTCAGCACAAACTTCACCCCACTATCCCTCCCAAAGGCTCATTCGACATCACCAGTATTTTTCCCCTACCTCACAGCTCCATAGATCAAGAGTTAAAGGCCCTATACAAGGTGAAGAACACAGCTTCCATGGGACCTGACAGTATCCCAGGCTGTATTCTGCACCATCACCAGCAAGAACTAGCTTTGCTATTGAGCACCTTATTTAAACACAGCCTAATTACAGGCTTCATTCCAAACTAGTAAAAGACACTGAACAAACTAATAAAAACAAAAAAGAGAGCTTGAAAACGCAACCCCAATAAAAGTAACTGCTTTATTTTGTTAGCAAAAATGCTTTTGGAGGGCACAGTGTCTCTCCTTCATCAGACAAACATTACAAAACACTTCATAGTGGGTTTATACAGGCTTCATTCCAGCAGAGTGAAGAACTGCCATTGTCAACCTCTTGCACAAAAGTGGTGCCGCTACTGACCTGAGAAACTATTGCACCATTAGTTTGACAAGTCTGATTTGTAAAGCCATGGAGCATATTATTATGGATGTCATAAACAAGGACATAGTCAATCTCCAAACACTTGCCCCCACCCAATTTGGATTCATAAAGGGCAGATCTTGCCTGTTGAACCTGGTTGACTTCTCTGAGCTGTCATCAAGGCCCTGGATGAGGGAAAGCTAGTATATACAGCTTAACTTGACTTGGCCAAGGCCTTTGACGCATTTGCCCAACTCGGGCATCATCGAAAAGCCAACTCAGTGTAAATCCCTATCTCATCAGGTGGGTGGCCAACTGGCTCACCAATAAGACCCACAAGGTCAAAATAGGTGCCACCGCCTCCAACAGCAGACCTGTCACTAGTGGTGTTTCCTAAGGATCTGTCATCGGACCCCTACTGTTTGGCATCTACTTCTCAGAGATCCAGGCAAAGACAAAGGGTCTGTGGCTGACCAAGTATGCAGGTGGCTGGAAGGTGGGTGCTATCACTGACTCCCCAAATGATGTTAACATACTGCAAGAGGATCTCACAGCAACAAATGACTGGTGTCAAAGTCATGGCCTTAAGCTAAACATAAAAGAATGTATTATCATACCATTCAGCAAAAACATGGCCCCTACTGATTACCACCTCAAAGGCAACCCCTAAGTACACAACCTGCAGTGAGAGACCTGGGTACTCAGGTTGACCACAGTCTCATATTTGACCATCATTTAGTGGCACTGGTCAGAAAAGCCTTTTACTTGGTTCACCTCATAAGTAAAGGGATTGCATCCAGAAAAAAGGAGATTATTTCCTCTCTGTACTCCTCCCTCATTAGGCCTATAATTGAGTATAATGCCCCAGTTGGTATGTACCTCTCCAAGCACCTGTACCAAATGGAAAGGCCACAGAAATACCTCACAAAGAGAATCCACAGCCTTCAACACCTGCCCTATGTGGACAAACTCAAATCACTATCACTGTACTTGGTATCGTATAGATTGCTCAGAAATGATAGCTGTCTCACCTACAAGGCAATATCAGACCCTGCAGTACTAGAGATGCTCGATATCCATAAGTCTAACTCTTCATGCATTACCCGCTCAAAAGGCTTAAATCTAATATGTGACATCAACAAAACCTGCTGGAGAGAAAGGTTTGTATCTCAGAGACTGCCCTGTCTCTGGAATAGACTTCCCATACATGTCAAAAAGAGTACCTCGCTGACCCTCTTCAAGTGCAACCTTGATGAGTGGATGGGAAACCACAAATTTGTCCTAATGGTTCCACCTTTGTCCCTCATTGACAGGGGTGACAGGTGCTGACTGATGTTTCTTTTTTGGGGGTAAACTCATGGCTAGGCTTGTAAGGGCCCCAGGGCCATTAGCCTAGTAACCTCCTATGATCAAGTGATCCTATAAAAATGATACATTCAATCAATTTTGAGACATGATCCCTTAACATTGGTTGCATTGATTTAATTTCCCCTTCTATATATACCACCAGATTTACGAAGGCCTATATAGCATGCAGGATTAGCATAAGAGCTATTTTCGGCAATATGGCCGATATTCGATCCAGGAACGAGCTCCCGGGACATGCATATGAGCTCTTAGGTTAATCCTGCATGGACCAAGCTACTGTATGCAAATTACCCTCATTTGCAGATGAAAACCATGCAAATGAGGGTAATCTGTGATCCAGGAAGCAGGCAGCTGTCAGTGCAGGACGAGTGCAGTCTGCAGAAATGTACTCGGTTAGTAACCGAGTACATTTCTGCAAACTACAAAACGGAGCTGTGACAGCTCCAAATAAAGGCTGCATATCATTGATGAAGCATGCCAATGGCCAAGTAGAAGGCCGTTGGCATTGCAAAATGCGTAAATAATTAAAAAAAATAACTTATTTTTTTTTCACCGATCATACCTGTTTAAGCATAAGGCAGCTGCACGCAAACGGGATCAGGGGGAAAATAATAAAACAAACCTAAAATAAGCATTATAACTAAAAGCAGTAGTCTGCCATGCAAGTCAATGGCAGGCATAAGACAACCTGGCCAATGAGTAATGGTTGCTAAGGAGAGAGGCTCAGTGTGGGACATGTAACTATGCATTTGCAGGCAATCCTATGCAAATGAGGGGAAGGATAGTGAATCCCAGATTTCCCCAGGGTGTGAGGCAGGTCCCAAGAGTGTAAGACTATAAATAGCTGGGTGCAAGACTAGGATATAGGTGACATCACTGGGGTGTGTGTCAGGCATACTGGATTGGAGCACTGTGGCTCGGGACAGCTAAGCTAGAGGTGTGTCCAAACTGCCTAGCACTCCTTACAAAGTGTAAGCGGGTGTCCGCACCGCGCACCGGGTTTCACAGGAAGAAAAAGTAAGTTAAACCATGAAATAGCAGCTCTGTGCACATCTGAGAACTCTGTTTGCATGGCGTGCACACAGGCTTAAACAGGGAGGCAATGAGAAGGGAAAACAGCAGTAGGAAGGTAATCAAGGAGGAATAACTGAGCTGCCAGGTGAAATGTATCAGAATCAGCTAATTACACAGGCAGCAGACCAGCCCAGCCCAGAACACCACTATAAACCAAGCAAACACCTTCCCCCTGGATTTTCCACACTCTACACCAGCACCAGTGTATACAAGTGGGGAAATTTTAACAAACAAACCTACAAAATAAGAAGGGCTGCATCAGGCAACATAGAACAGCACGTGCAAGAGGCTGAGGGTGGTGAGGATTTGAATGCTGCCGAACAACCCACAATGAGGAGACAGAGAAAAGTGTACAGACCCAGTGTATCCTACCAGGGGCTACATGAGCTGGAGATAGTGGAGTGCTATAGGGTGGACAGGGACCTCCTACAGCAAATCGATGAGCTGTGCAGGCCACACCTGACACACTACACTGGTTGAGGGGAACCCATCCCAGTGGATACCAAGGTATGTGTAGGCCTAAGTATACTAGCCACAGATACCTCCTAAAGCACAACTGGGAATATCATGGGCATCTCTCAGGCATCATCATCCAGAATATTCCACCAGTTCCTGGATGCCATGTCAGCACATGCCAGTGAGCACGTATATTTCCTTAACACATGTGAGGTGTTGACCAGCAATATGCATCTCTTCCACCAAATAGCAAACTACCCTGGGGTAGTGGGTGCTATAGACTGCATGCACTTATGCATCAAAGCACCAACCGGTGAGTAGGGTAGGGCCTACATCAACTGCAGGGGCATCACCTCCATCAACTGCCGGGTTGTATGTGATGCCAGGGCATTATACTGAATGTGTGTGCTGGCTGCCCTGGAAGCTATGATGATTCACACATATGGCAACTGATGCTGCTGTACCATAGATTTGCCTATGTGGACATCCCCTACAGTCACCTAGTGGGGGATGCTGGGTACCCACTGGAGCCATGGCTGATGACACCCATCAGAAATGTACACACACCTGAACAACAATGCCATAATGAGGCACACACACAGACCAGACATATAATAGAGCATGTGTTTGGGATGCTCAGGTCACGGTTCTGGTGTCTGGACACATTCAGTGGAGCCCTGCAGTATTCACCGGCTACATGTACCCAAATTGTTATGGCATGTGCTATGCTACACAATATGATCCTGCGGAAACAGCTGCAGCAGGAACAGCATGAGGCAGGGCCACACAGCCCCCCACCAATGCCAAGGCCTGTATAGGCACAGAGTGACTCAGAGGAGGAACAACCTGAGCCTGCTCCAGTAGGCAGAAGGGGGCATACCCAGTATGCCCTGGCCTTGGCAAAGAGGTAATGCATAGCATATGCACTGATACAGTAGGGACCCAGGGAATGACACGTCTCTCTGAGTCACACAGACAGTAAAAGGGATGCCAAACAGGACACTACCTGTGCCCAACAATGTATAAGGAGTGTACTATGTGCATCTGACATAGGCAGCCCTCCAGCACCATCCTGAAGTCCGGCACACCCTCAAGGTAAGTCAATCAACCTACCAATTGCCAAATGGAGTACAATGTGTTTTTACCTGTAGCTATGGTATGGATGTGAACATGCAAGGGAATTGGGTGGTCAAATGTCAAGGCAGCAGACAGCGGACACCCATAGTGGCATCATGACATCTGTAACACATACTGAAGTCACCATACTAGCCAGTACTACACAGGGTGACAAAACCCACTGCAGGAAATGGCCTGAGCAACATGGGTGTCCATAAGAGCCACACATGGCAGTTAGGAAGGTTCACATACCAAACAACAGTCTCAGCCAGCAGGACAGGTGAAGACAAACACAAACAAATGCTGTACTATCGCCTCTGAATGTGTCCTATTGCTAACCCCTCCCCCAGGCCTACACAGACAAACCACAGCAGGTCAGGCAGTCGGATATAAGTTGTGAAGGCTAGGAAGTCAGAAACTAATATGTAGGTAAACAAAGCTAGGATCTGTAGTACACTAGTAAGCCTCTAGCCAGCAGGATAGGTAAGACTACAGACTGAAATTGAGTACCTGACATACCAGTACAGTTCTAGCAAATGTGTACAAGTATCAGGTGCGCCCCCCCATCCAACGTACACTTATAGTAACAGTCAGGTGTGTCCCCCCACTCCTGTGTAGAACAGTAGAAACAGTCATGTGCCCGCCCCCCCCCCCGCTATGCAGAAATGTAGCAACAGTCAATGCCAAATGACTGATGGATACCCTGCGGACACAGCATGCTACCTGTCGGTGTACAACACAAAGGTCAGCACCACAGTACAAACTACCTGGACGTGATCCACACATGCAACACTGATGGCTATACTGGGCATGCTCACACACTTAGAGGAATGAAGGCAATGTCAGTCAACAACATACTGAGAGGTCATACTGGGCATGCTCACACACTTAAACACATGAAGGCCATGTCTGCAAACACCAGTGGACCAGACATATCTGACAGTCACAGTTCTCAGTGCAGACACATGTCAGTATGCACCACTCCTGCCTTGCACACACAGTGGATAGGAATATCGATAAATATGTATAGACAACACACTATAATAAGCCACAGGTACATGGGCATAGATGTGTGGAAGAGGGTGACCATGACAAGGAGCCATGTGGGCCTGTCCCAACTGGCACACAGCCAAAGGGCCCCCAATACATGAGGTGCGGATGTAAACCACTGCAGATACTAGCCACCAGTACCTGTCAGCATGACAGATTATGTGGTGCATGTGCCAGCTGTGCAACAAGACTGTACAAGGAAGTAGCCATCTAGTAGCTATATACACGTACCTGTGATATATGACACCATGTGTGCCCGTATGTGGCATGTCAAAACCTACATGAATGGGGTATGGCCCATGCACACACTGCCCTCCCCATAGCAGTAGTATGACAAGCCTGCTGAGGTCATCCAATGTGAATTACACCTTTGGGAGAGCTATAGATCAGTAATATGCATGGCATGTCCCATAACTGTGTACTGCTGTAGTGATAGACTAGTTAGGTAGTAGTACTAACCCCAGACCTGTCAATTGTGTGAGTGTGCATTTGTGTGCATGCCTGTCTGTCTCTGAATGTGTAATGAGAAATGCTTGTTAGGCTACTCACACTCCATACAATACATATATTCAACTTTGGCAAGGCTGCTGATGTCACTCACCTAGAAATATACCTCTGGGAAAGTACTAGCCCAGCAATCGCCATAGCACGTTCTGTAACTGCATACTACTGTAGTGTGATAAACTTGTTAGGTAGGTGTTCGAACCCGAAACCTGGCAACTCGTTTGTGTATTAATCTTTGTGTCTGACTGAAGAGAGAGCAAGCTTTTTAGGCTATTCACACTCTGTACAATACATATGCTCTACTTTGGCAAGGCTGCTGATGTCACTCACCTAGAAATACACCTCTGGGAAAGTGATAGCCCAGTAATCACCATAGCATGTTCTGTAACTGTATACTGCTGTAGTGAGATAAACTCGGTAGGTGTTCGAATCCCAGACTTGGCGACTGTGTTTGTGTGTGAATCTGTGTGTGTCTGACTGAGTAAAAAGCAATGCTTTTTAAGCTACTCACACTCCGTACAATACAGATACTCTACTTTGGCAAGGCTGCTGATGTCACTCACCTAGAAATACACCTCTGGGAAAATGATAGTCCATTAATCACTGTAGTGCATTCTGTAACTGTGTATTGCTGTAATGTGATAAACTAGTTAGGTAGGTGTTCGAACCCCAGACCTTGCAATTGTGTGTTTGTGTGTGAATCTGTGTGTGTCTGACTGAATAGAAAGCAATGCTTTTTAGGCTACTCACACTCCATACAATACATATACTCTACTTTGGCAAGGCTGTTGATGTCACTCACCTAGAAATACACCTCTGGGAATGTGATTACGTAATACTTGCCATAGCGCATTCTGTAACTGTGTACTGCTGTAGTGTGATAAACTAGTTAGGTAGGGGTTCAAACTCCAGACCTGACAACTGTGTGTGTGTGTGTGTGTGTGTGTGTGTGTGTGTGTGTGTGTGTGTGTGTCTGACTGAGTAGAGAGCAATGCTGTTTAGGCTACTCACACTCCGTAAAATACATATACTCTACTTTGGCAAGGCTGCTGATGTCACTCACCTAGAAATACACTTCTGGGAAAGTGAGAGCCCAGTAATCGCCGTAGCACATCCTGTAACTGTGTACTGCTGTAGTGTGATTTAGAATGGTGGTAGGGTTCCATCTCCATCCATGGCAGTTCCAGATGTTTTGTGTGTGTTTCAGTGTCTGTGTATGGAGCAATGTATTATAGGCTACTCACTCGCAGTACATTACAAATGGCCTACTTTGGCTACCCTGCTGATGTCATTAATTGTGAAATACACCTTTGGGGAAGATGTACTTCAGTAATGTCCATGGCGCATACTATAACTGCGTAGTGCTGTAGTGTAGTACGCTAGTTAGGTAGGGGTTCTACTCCCAGACATGACAGGTGTGTGTGTGTGTGTGTGTGTGTGTGTGTGTGTGTGTGTGTGTGTGTGTGTAACTCATATCCTGTGTAGAGGTGGTTGTGAGTGTGTGTGACACCTGTGGGCAATGTGGAGGGTATGGTGGCCCTACTATGTATCACAATGTCAACCATACAGGGATAACAGATGTAAATAGCTGAGAGGCTGGGGTGCAAAACCATACCCATACATGTGACATCAAGGCCAGCCAATCACAGTTAGCAACCCCACTGTGCCTTCACATTTGACTCACAATGGACATACCATGCCTGACAACATGCCATGTATGGACAGATGGCACCGACATTGGGGAATGCTGTTAGCATCCTATCAATATAGATGCAGGTTAAACCTGCTGACCATTACCAGTTCCTGCCACAGGTGGGCAAGACTGGCACATCTGATGATAACCTCTGTTTACAGCATGAAGCCAGACACCCCAGGTCCACATGTCACTGTACATGCATGTGGGAGGTGTGCACATCCTAGACACCATCCAAGTCATGGACTAGGGAACACATACATGGCAAGTGATGCACAGCATTGGCCACACACAATAGTCACCCAGGTGACTGGATGAGGGATGCAATATCCACACGTGTGGGCGAATGCAGATGCTATAGGCCTGAGCCACAATGCAGATCATTGGCTGATGCCAAGGTATACCCATTGCCTACCCTTGTATAGCCTGCTGGCACTGTTGACCACCAGACACCCGTCCACCCATGCATGTCAGAACTGGCACCCTGTGTGTTCATGTGTGTGTGTGTGTTGTATATGTCCACATCCACATGCACTACCCCCCCAGGGAACAGTGAAGCATGTTGTCTGATGTTTGACACCCCCTCATACTCACTGCCCATGCGACCTCTATATGACCCATGTGGTGCATGTGTTCCCTGCACATTGATGCGTTGTGGCAATCCACTAGTGATGAGTTGCACTCTTGGCCCTGCCAAGTGTGTTGATGTGTGTGTCTCCCTGTGTGAGTGTGCCTGTGTTGACGCTGGTGCCTGTTCATGCAGACAAGCATGTGTACGTCACCTACTGTATATCTGTCGTATCCCTGTTGCAGATGTCACTCACCATCACATATATGTTCCAAGTGCTCTCCACCAGATAATCCATGTGGTGCATCCAATAACTGCATTGAACTGTGATAACACTACATAGCTGTTGGGGGTTTGATACCCTGTGCTGGCAGGTGTGTGACACAAACATGCTTCAGGTTTACCCTCCCACCCCTCTCTGAATTGTATTTGCCTCTGCCTGCCTCCCCCACTCCCTCTCTGGTGGATATGGAGGCCCACACCTGCTTTGCTTAGGCAGCAGCATGTGTATTTTAAGTGATACTCATGATCAGCAGATGGCCTCTGCACAAATTGCAGCCCTCCCCTAGCTGATTGCATGTGGAACAGCTGTGGTAACATTCCCATAGCCAATTGCATGGAAATACACTCCAATACCTCGGAACATCATGGTGGTGTTGGCCCTTGCCTGTCACTGTGAGCAGGAACTAGAACTGTCATTTGGCAAACAGCATCTCAGATTGGTTGGGGATTTACCTCTAGCAACATACACTGTGGAAAGAGGACAACAAACAGGAGGGGGGGTTTGCCTGACTTGACTACAGGCTGTAAGTGCTGCTATACTGCATATGGAGTAATGTTGTTTTAACAGTGTTTGTCTGGATATGCCTGTCGTATATGTCGCAATACCTGCCATGTCAGTTCCATGTATATGAGGAATCCCCATCTGCAGGGTTATCTGCAGACTGGCAGGATTGTGTCTTTGGTTTCAAGTGTTAGCCACGATGCATCTATCTGGGGAATGCAGAAAGTAGTGAGAGGATTGCAGTCTGTTGATGGTGAAGGCCGTGACCATTACTGACTACATATCCCTCATTGGACACATGTTGCAACAAACCCAGTTACAATGGTACATTTATGAGGGTATCACATCAACATGTCTATACTGGCCCTGTGAATGTGCTATCAGCCACACCTCTGTCAACCTTTGTACATATGTTGTGCATGAAGTGGCGCATATGTGCTGTACACCGTAAATAGTGTCATCATATCTTATAAGCCAGTGATATATCATATTGCTACACATGTCATGTACAGTAGGGGTTACATTTCATGCCATAACCTGGCCATTCTGTGGATGTTTGTACAGTACTGAGGTCTGTGTAGTGATGGTGAATGTCAGCAGTGTGTGTATTGTTAATTGTTGTATTGGTGTATTGTTAATATGTACTTTGGTCTGTGTATAGACTGTGGTAGATGTCATTGTTCTAGCTGCCCTTCTATCTGATGTTACATGCTGCCCCACTGTATGGTACTGTTTTACCATACATGTTTGTAGGGCCATACACACACATGTCCCATACCACAGACAGCCATCAGGCCAAACTGTGTAGCAGCCCAGTATATGTAGGGTCATTCTGTGAGTGGCACATATGAGGATGGTGTAGAACAGATAGTCCATATACTGTACTATTATGCTAGTGTACCATATGTGGCTGTGGCTGTGTTCACATTGGTTGTGGTTATGCGCTGTCACACAGGTGTATCCTACCCTGTGCTGTAACATGGCTGTCGAGCTTGCTATATATGCAGGTACTGTACAATGTTATCCTTAGGATGTCTGTCAGTAGCCAATGGCACACATGTTAAAAGCAGATGTCACCTTCCACACACACCATGTCTGTGAAGACAATCACAATGACAGTAGCAATAGTCTATTAATATACCTGCTATACATACCTGACATGCCCTTGCATTATGACTTTGTGACTATAGGGGCTGGGGTAGGACTACACTCCATGTCCAGAACATATGGTAGAAATGTATGGACATGTCCTTATCCAGATAGCCATATATATATATATATATGAGTACACATGTAGTACTTCCAATTACCACTGTCATGGCAACCACCCACTATGAATCCCTACATCATGTGGGAGTATTCCCTGTATATTCCCTGTATGATGGACATCCTTCCTGTGTGTGGGCATCAATATTACAGACAGCAGGTAGCAATATCTCTTACAGGAGAACCTGCACACTCAGGGCAGCCACATATATGTAGAAGGATCAGGACATACAGACAGACTGTAAGTAGAGTGGTGTTATGTTTTGTATAGTACTGATGTTACAGGGTGTGTGTGTGTGTGTGTGTGTGTGTGTGTGTGTGTGTGTGTACATACTAGTTCACCTTGGAATGCAGTCTGTCTGCATAGCTCACTACTGTGGGCCTATCCTCTAGCTGGACAGAGGTGTGCCTATCATGTTTTGTCTGTCCACCACACAGGTCCTGTATCGGATATTACACTGGCAGTGTGTGTGATGCATGCTATCAGTACATGGCTACATCCATTTGTGTTTCTGATGTCTTATTCCTGCATATGGGTATGTTGCAACACATTCTGTAACACTGGCAAATTCCAGGGTGTGTAACAGCAATATTGCGATTATGGCCCTGTGTTCCTGCCTTTGTCCTCCACATATATGGCAGGCTTTGTCCTGCTGTGATACAGTGAGGGGTTGATAGGTAATGGCCTATCATTATTTACTACTAGCATTCGGGCTATCATCCCAGTCATAACGTGGACTCTCACAATATTTGTTGGTCAGGATCCATACATGTGACAGATACATTGACATTACCACAAGTAATGAATGTCCCTCTAGGGCTTGACTACAGGGTGTAATTGGAGGCTGCTGAACTACATCTGATATTGTTGATTGTTACTTATCTTGCAGGCAAATCCTTTGTCTACTATTGTACGAACTGAAGGGCTTGGCCTGGACACCATAGTATGTTATATATCTGCACTGTCTGCATCTACTGTTTTGTGTGGGCCTTGCATCCATCACTGGTTATATACATCAGATTCTATGTGCTGTCATTAATGGCATACATTATTGTATGGTACACAAATAAAGGTTGTCTGTGTGTACATACCTGTGTGTCGTGTCATGTTCTTTGAATTGTCAGTGGGTATATGTGTAATGTAAGTATTCCTTGTGTGGAGCTGGTTACCACACTACACATGTCACAGGTACCAGTTAAAGGGCATGTGGCTGAGGGATATACATTTCACCCAGTATGTCCACACTACTTCTACATATGTATGGCTACTAATACCCTTTGTCTGTGTATATGTGTATGTACCCCTATATCTCATATATCTTATCTACATATATATATATATATATATATATATATATATATATATATATATATACCTGCACATGTATAGATGTGTATGCATATCTGTACCATTGTAATGCGTACTCCTTCAACATAGTACATTCCCTGTGGTACAATGGCTTTTCTGCATGATATGTTACAGATATTGCCCTGACATGTACAGATTACTTGGATTACTGTTGGAACATTGTAGCTGTGTTGTGGTGGGTCCTGACGTCAAGTACTGCACATGCTGGATATTGGATTGTACAGCATATCCGTTAGGGCTGGGGGGGTTATGTAGCAGTAATTACGAGGTGTCCCTCATTTGTGCTCCCACCCCATTAACTGTGCTCATGGTCTGTTATGTTGTATGGAGTGGGCCAGGAGTACGTTCCCATGTGGTAATCATATACACATGTCTATCTGTATATCTATATCTATATATATATATCTATATCTATATATATATATATATATATATGCATAATTATATATGTGAAACCCCCATATCTAGAGGGATAGAGCTGGATATTGATATAGCTCTAGATATGTATATGTATTATATATATATATATATATATATATATATATATATATATATATATATATATATATATGTGTGTGTGTGTGTATGTGTGTGTGTGTGTGTGTGTGTCTGTGTGTGTGTGTGTGTGTGTGTGTGTGTGTGTGTGTGTGTGTGTGTGTGTGTGTGTGTGCGTGCATGTATATATATATATATATATATATATATATATATATATATATATATATATATATATATATGTACACTGACCATATTTATATATGTACAATTGCTGTTATATGGTTATTTGTGAGTCATACATACACATAAATATACCTATAGCTGTCTATCTGTCTACATTTACAGGTGTATATCTGTCCATATGCCCATGCATGTTTGGCTTATATGTGTGGCCTGTACCTCATTCTCTTGGCAATTCACATGGATGACCTTAAGACTGCGGTCAGTCATTCGTGCCGACAAGTTCATGTTTCAGACTTATCATCTCATTCAATATATGTGTTCTACTACATATAACTGTGTAACTTGCAATGTTTTAAGTGTATTAGAGCAATATATGACAGATATCCTTATTTTTTCCCACATTATGGTGCACTATGTCCAGGATTCATGCATTAAGAGGTTGTGTGGTGTAATATTACTACATTTCCTGTGCTGTTGACTGATTGTGCTGGATGATATGTATGTGAAATAAATGGGTATGTACATCTGCCATGGTTTACTGGTAAAGCACATAGTTTATGATGTGCAGGGTCCTGGGTTTGGGCCTTGCAGAGGCTGTATATTTTGTTGCTGGGCAGAACACCGGCTGTCGGATACAGAGTGTGTAAAGGACATTTGAGCGGTTGCACGTGGGTGTGTGCGGGGGTGCATGGGTTTGCTTAGAGCTAAGCAATGCTAACCTCTGGTTGTGTTTCCTTACACTCAGCTAGCATCTACTTTGCTTAATCTATGTAGGCAAATACACGTACACATACTTACAACTGCTTATCCATGCTTACTACTGCTGTTTTGAGCTTACACCTGCTTACTAGTGCCTTAGTCATTATGACAGTTCACATGTGCATTTAAGGCAGTACTCCTGTGCAAATATAAATTTTATTTAGTAGGTTATACAGCACACCGATGTTAACATATGGATTTCACATGGAAAATAGAATGTGCTGCAGTGGGACTTGAACCGGGAATGAGTGCGCGTTAGGCCACTACACTATTGCTGTTCTGCTTTATTGCATATGTCTACCATAATGACATACAAAGATATCACACCTTAAAAAGTTTAATGAATAAAGCTTTTGGGTCTACACCCTTCATCAGTATAACACTACAACAATACTATTACATTTAAATAGGAGACATCATCAAATCACATGCTTCAGCCCATCCCTAATCAAACACACAAAGAAACTTAAAGAAACAGCACTATAGGTGTAACCTATGTATTATAAATATTAAAAACAAAATATAAAAGACTTACTATCATAGTAATGGTCTAACAGACTCTATACATCTAAGTGTAATATAATAATATACACACGTATATATAATTAATTTACTCATATCTAAAATATGCAATAAAAATTGCAGTATAAATGCAACAAATGCAATAAATATAATAAAAATAATTTTTATATAGAAAAAATATGATATACTCATCTAAATTTGCATACATAATTAACTAAAAAATATATACAAAAGTATAGCCATAAAATTTATAACCTTTCTCTTTGTTTTTTAACTAATATTGGTTTCAGACTAACAGCATTATTTAACCCAGGGGAGATGTCTGCCTGAAGTCTAATAATCCATTCTAACTCTTTCAGTTCTAGGAAATTATTAATATCTCCCTTCCTTAGACTAATATTTACTACAACTAATACTCTAAATTTAAATACATGATTTTCACCTTTTTCTATAATATGTTTGCTTAAAGCATTCATTACTACTCTCCTCCTGATTTCTGATTTATGTTCTGTTATTCTCTCTTTAAGCTTTCTAATAGTTTTACCCACATAAAATGAAGAGCATGATACACATGTAGCCAAATATACCACCCTTTCTTCATTACAAGTTGTTAACGTGGTCATTCTAATAATTTCTCCATTAGTAGGATGTTCAAAAAAATCACCACCTTCAAATAAATCATTACAGCAAGAGCAGTTGTAACATTTCCTTATTCCCATCAATTTATTAGTCTTAGGCTTAGTATGGAAGTCTTTATAACATAATTTCAGTTTTAAAGTTTCGGCACTTCTATATGAAAAACTAGGTTTATCACCTACTATGGATCTCATTTCAGGCATGGCTAATAGAATCGGCCAATTCTTTTCTAGTATAGCACTTACATTACATGTATTTAAATTATATGTGGTCAAATATCTAGTTAACTTTATATCTTTACACAAATTGTCTCTCCTCATCATTATACCTCATCAATATTGGTTTAAATTTCGTCTGTCTCTCATTTTTTACTTCACATAATGCTTTATCAATAAGTTGCTTTGGGTAACCACTCCTTTCAAACTCTTTCACCATACTTTCAGTTTGTTCATTAAAATTAAGCTCATCAGTATTTAACTTACTTAGCCTAATAAATTGTGCTTTAAGAACTCCTAGAATGCTTTAAGCAAACATATTATAGAAAAAGGTGAAAATCATGTATTTAAATTTAGAGTATTAGCTGTAGTAAATATTAGTCTAAGGAAGGGAGATATTAATAATTTCCTAGAGCTCCAAAAAAAAAAAGTTGTATGTTAAGTTATGTTTTGTAGGTCAAGTTACATTTAAGCCTGATAATTTATTATTCATATAAGTTGTCATTTATAGATATTAGTATTCCATATAGATAAATTAGTCATATTTGTATATATATTTCACAAATCATCAGTAATTTTTAAGAAAGCTAATCGCTATAGCAGCTAAATAGCTCCGTTATGTGAGTTGAAGCTAGTATAAAATATTGTCTTAGTTTTGTAATGATGCGAACTGCAACTAAAGTTAATTATGTATTTTAAATTAAGATAGAACATATAGTAATGAAGAGCACTTTTCTATGTTTACTAAATAGTATTTGTAATTGTTGCAGCGGTTAGTTCGCTAACTTTGATATCTGTATTAAAGTTACTTAAAATGCAACTTCCGCTCTGCATTGATATTGATTGTAACTGAAGCTACCTGCCTTCTAAATGTGCATAGCTACTAATAGCAACCAACATAAATTTCAAACAGCACTACTGCTAGACCTGTAATGAATGAAAAATGTTACTGCTTTTCAGATATGTTGCTTACCGCATCTGAAACTGATGCGATCGGCGTTTAAAATACTTTTATTTTGTGAAAAAATATTTACTATTTTTTATTGCAGTATTATCATTTTCATAGTTATTTGACTAAAAGTCTGTATTTATGACATCGTATTTTTAAGAACCAGTAACATAGTGTTTAACGCTCCTATCTAAACATCTACATTTTGTAGATTTGCAGTCGGAGATTCTTCTACTGCCAGCACTTTAAATCTATTTGCACGTGAATGCATTTTTTGTACATCTCTGATTGTGTATCTATGTTAGACTAGATACGTTTCTTAAATACACTATAGTTAGACACCATGTAATGAAGTACCTGATGAACTTGTATATATTTCTGCCAAAGAATTCTTTAGCACAAGAACGTTTTGATTGTTGTCTGACCATTTCTCTTTAATTGTCAATTGTTGTAATTAATTTAATTAGGTCTGTTTTCAATTATTATGCTATTTAAACTTTGCTTGTGGGGCTATTCATTGTCTGAGGAAGCGTGGTTGTGTCCACGCGAAAGCGCTTACCTTCACCCACTGTCTTTTGGATTAAAGAACTTTTTATTCTACATTTACCAAGTTTATTGGCTTTACTTTCGTGAATTCCTGATTGCATTTCAACTTATTATCTGGTTGCATCGTGGTAGAGATCAGGTTTCTGTGTTTCGTTACTGATTTTCTGCTTTGTGTTTCCTGATCTCCTGAAGTTGCAGTTACCTCTTGGTTTTTTTGGAACTTTTATTCTGTGTGGTAACTGCTCTACACGATGGATTCTCCAGTTGTGGAGCTTGACTATAGACCGGAGTCGAGGGACAACTCAAGTATACCAGATGGACTGCTACATCACGTCTCAAACCCTTTATTGGCTCTGGAACTAGGTGGGTCTCCTATTGAATTAGTAACTACTTTACCTGAAGAAAATGTTGCTGAATTTAACCAGACTGTTAAAGATTTCGAGGATAAGTTGTATCTGCTACAAAGGTACGCCTGGCAGAGACAGCACCTTGAAGCTTCGTTGCATTATCGCATTGTCCCAAGGGGAATGCGTGTTTTTTGTATGCCATCATATGGAAATAACCATCCGGCTCTTTTAAAAAAGTGGCAAGACCTAAACATAGAACAAGGCTTTAGGTATATGTCACTACTGAATGAATATTTCCTACCACTTGAAACCAAACTACGAAATGAAATAGACTGTGTATATAAAAGCTTGTGTGAAAAATACAAATCGGACTATGCAAAAAACAGACTACAAGCTATATTTTCAAAAGTAAGTTCCTTTAGTGACAAATTGAAACAAATTAAACTTAAGAAGTTACAGAGAGACTTTAATGATTTCCAAACTGGCCAGATCTTCATTTGGCCAAGACATAATACTACACAACCTCGTGAACAAAAACCGTCATCTCCCATACATTCAATAGATGATGTCACAAATCATGATACTCCTACTTTGTCTGCTGAGAATTCTGTTTTGCCTCTTCCGCTTACAGCGGAAACTAATGCACCTAATACTCTTGGAAATGAGTTTCCCAGATTAATGGCACCTTCTACTACACCACCTCCCAACCAGTTAGCCTTCGTTAGTACACATAACGAAAATCAACTAGGAGCAAGACCGAAAACTGTCCAAGAAGCAAGTCGTTTTTTACCCTACCCGATAAAACAACAATTCCAAGGGAGAGGACGCTCACAAAGCAGAGGACCAAGGAAGCGGAAAATATCCGAAGAGAAGTATGGAGTGACAAGAAGACAAAAAATGTGACTGATTTATTTGTTAATTTATCTTATTACGATATGGACTCATCTGATATTAGCCTAATTAACAAAGGTCTTAATTTTATTCCTGCACAATGTAGTAACTTAGCTGATGTTTTATGTGACTTACGTATTTTCTGTAGAAGCATTGCTTTGAAACTGTTTTTTAAAAACACCTCTGCTAGACAAGGTAGTGGTTTAACATATACTGATCCTATGTCCTTGAAATGTAAAAGCAATTTCTCACCTCCCTTATCATTTAACCTAGAATGTTTTCTAAAAGCCTGTGAGAAAGATTTTTATCAACTGTTTTCTACTCACAAGAAGAGGATAGCATATGTAAACTTAACATTTAATGAGATGACATCCCTCAAAAAATTTAAACAACTCTCAGATTTAACTTTTAGACCAGCGGATAAAGGAGGAGGAACTATTATTATGAACACTGTTGATTACACTTCATTAATGTTAAATATGCTGCCTGACCATGATACTTACAGAATAGTTTCTCAGAAAGAAACTAATTCCATAGTTACAAATGTGCATGCAACCTTACATGATTTACTTATGTGCAGGCAAATTTCTCCTGAATTCTATAATTATTTATTTATAGAATTTCCAACTATTCCTACGATAAAAGGCTTACCAAAGATTCATAAACAGGTTGAACCTTTACCCCTCAGACCTATAGTTTCAGGTGGTAATTGGGTTACTGCAACGATTTCTACTGCTCTTGAAAAATTTCTTAGACCAGTAGTAGATGCAGTTCCATCCATCCTGAAAGATACTTATCATCTGTTGAATAGCCTTAATGATTTGACTCTTGACGTTAGGAATAAAGAATATATTCTCATAACCCTTGATGTAAAAAATCTTTTTACCTCCATTCCCAATGAGTTGGGTCTGGAAGCTATTAGAGAGTTGTTGGTCAGGGATACTGTTTTTTCTACAGATAAAATAATTTTGATTTGCCAATTATTAGATCTGGTACTTAACAACAACCTTTTTATGTTTGATGGCAAAACGTATTTGCAGACATGGGGAGTGGCCATGGGCACCCCATGCGCAAATACGTATGCAAATTTAGTAGTTTTGAATTGGGAAAAGGAACATCTATTTAGTAATTTTGTATTTGAAAAAATCAAATTCTACAAGCGTTTTGTAGACGATGTCCTTTTAATATGGCAAGGGACCCTAGAAGAATTTAAACAGTTTTTGTACTATTTGGAAACTACTACTACCTACCTAAAATTCACAATGGAAGCTTCCAAAAAATGTATACATTTTCTGGATGTCTCTTTGACCCTTGACGAACAAGGAAAGATTACATCTTCTATATTTAGAAAACCAACCTGGACCAACACACTACTTCAATATAATAGCATGCACCCAAGGCATATGTTCCCTGGAATAGTCAAGAGTCAATTCATTAGACTAACTAGGTTGTGTCAGGACAGTGTAATTCTACAGCAAGAAACCAACAAATTAGAATCACTTTTCTTAAACAGAGGTTATAATACTGAGCTGATTAGTTCCATTAAGAATGAGATTTTACATTCTTCAGAGGTTGTTTCATATGTATCTAAGAAACCTATTTTATTTAGACCTAAAGCAATTGGTAATCTAATGAAAATTCCCTACATTATAAAGTATACAAGTGATGTAAAATGTTTAGAAAGTATTATTCGTAGGAATTGGAATATTTTAATGACTGATGCTTCAGTAACCGACTTAGTTGGCAGTCACCCCACTTTTTTATACAAAAACTGCCCTAATCTCAAGCAGATTCTATGTAAATATCATAATTCAGATTCCAGAATAGCTAATTTAAATATAGGAACAGTTCCATGTGGTGACTGCAACAGATGTAGTTACATCTGTTCTGATCTGGTTTTTGTCCATCCCACCTTGAATTTTACTTTTTACTTTAATACACCAGCTACTTGTCACACAAAAAACTTAATATACTTAGCCACATGCACAAAATGTACTGCTTTCTACATTGGGCTTACCAAAAGGAGACTAGCTGATCGAGTTTATAATCATCTGTATGAAATTAAGAAAGAATCTGATACTAATGCTTTGGCTCAGCATATAGTAAAACAAAGAGACCATACGTTTTTATTTAGAGTACTAGAGGTAATAACCCTAAATCCTAGAGGGGGAGATGATACTAATAGTCTGGCCTTGGCTGAACTGAGATGGATATTAAAGTTTAATGCCCACAACTATCCAGGCCTAAATACTTTTGTATCTATTAAACCCATTCTAAATACTAGGAAACGGTAATGTGGATATTTAATTGGTTTTAAAAAATTCTCTATCTACTCTGTAACATTTTTTATAAGTTTTATTTAACTATGTAATATGGACTTTTGGTTAAGAGTAGCAGTACACACTCTCTAACCATTGAAACATTATATGTACAATTAATATGTTGTCAGCATTCATAATTAATTACTTAGTTTTAGTTTCATTTTTTCAGTCTTGTCATAATAGCAGCATTTCTAGGTTCTTAATTAATTAGGTAAGCATAGTCAATATATATGGTAAATAGTAGATAAAAATATGTTGCATATACTTATATGTGTATATCTTATATACACATATAGTATTCCTTATATTATATATATTTTATAAATATTTCATAAACTCTTTTCTATAAAAATGATTCTTAAAGTTTTCATTAAATAAAAAAATTTTATATGACTATTTTAACCGGACCTAAGCTTTTATGAATTTAAATTAATTTTTATATAAGTACCTTTATGCAACAATTATCATTTAGGTCCTTATAGTTACTACGATATCTAACTTCATTTAATTATTCATATATAATAATAACTATGCAATTATGAAGTTAATATAGTGTCTGATATAGTTTTCTTTTAATGTTAAGTTATGTTTTGTAGGTCAAGTTACATTTAAGCCTGATAATTTATTATTCATATAAGTTGTCATTTATAGATATTAGTATTCCATATAGATAAATTAGTCATATTTGTATATATATTTCACAAATCCTCAGTAATTTTTAAGAAAGCTAATCGCTATAGCAGTTAAATAGCTCCATTATGTGAGTTGAAACTAGTATAAAATATTGTCTTAGTTTTGTAATGATGCGAACTGCAACTAAAGTTAATTATGTATTTTAAATTAAGATAGAACATATAGTAATAAAGAGCACTTTTCTATGTTTACTAAATAGTATTTGTAATTGTTGCAGCGGTTAGTTCGCTAACTTTGATATCTGTATTAAAGTTACTTAAAATGCAACTTCTGCTCTGCATTGATATTGATTGTAACTGAAGCTACCTGCCTTCTAAATGTGCATAGCTACTAATAGCAACCAACATAAATTTCAAACAGCACTACTGCTAGACCTGTAATGAATGAAAAATGTTACTGCTTTTCAGATATGTTGCTTACCGCATCTGAAACTGATGCGATCGGCGTTTAAAATACTTTTATTTTGTGAAAAAATATTTACCATTTTTTATTGCAGTATTATCATTTTCATAGTTATTTGACTAAAAGTCTGTATTTATGACATCGTATTTTTAAGAACCAGTAACATAGTGTTTAACGCTCCTATCTAAACATCTACATTTTGTAGATTTGCAGTCGGAGATTCTTCTACTGCCAGCACTTTAAATCTATTTGCACGTGAATGCATTTTTTGTACATCTCTGATTGTGTATCTATGTTAGACTAGATACGTTTCTTAAATACACTATAGTTAGACACCATGTAATGAAGTACCTGATGAACTTGTATATATTTCTGCCAAAGAATTCTTTAGCACAAGAACGTTTTGATTGTTGCCTGACCATTTCTCTTTAATTGTCAATTGTTGTAATTAATTTAATTAGGTCTGTTTTCAGTTATTATGCTATTTAAACTTTGCTTGTGGGGCTATTCATTGTCTGAGGAAGCGTGGTTGTGTCCACGCTTACCTTCACCCACTGTCTTTTGGATTAAAGAACTTTTTATTCTACATTTACCAAGTTTATTGGCTTTACTTTCGTGAATTCCTAATTGCATTTCAACTTATTATCTGGTTGCATTGTGGTAGAGATCAGGTTTCTGTGTTTCGTTACTGAATTTCCTAGAGCTGAAAGAGTTAGAATGGATTATTAGACTTCAGGCAGACGTCTCCCCTGGGTTAAATAATGCTGTTAGTCTGAAACCAATATTAGTTAAAAAACAAAGAGAAAGGTTATAAATTTTATGGCTATACTTTTGTATATATTTTTTAGTTAATTATGTATGCAAATTTAGATGAGTATATCATATTGTTTCTATATAAAAATTCTTTTTATTATATTTATTGCATTTGTTGCATTTATACTGCAATTTTTATTGCATATTTTAGATATGAGTAAATTAATTATATATATGTGTGTATATTATTATATTACACTTAGATGTATAGAGTCTGTTAGACCATTACTATGATAGTAAGTCTTTTATATTTTGTTTTTATTATTTATAACACATAGGTTACACCTATAGTGCTGTTTCTTTAAGTTTCTTTGTGTGTTTGATTAGGGATGGGCTGAAGCATGTGATTTGATGATGTCTCCTATTTAAATGTAATAGTATTGTTGTAGTGTTATACTGATGAAGGGCGTAGACCCAAAAGCTTTATTCATTAAACTTTTTAAGGTGTGATATCTTTGTACGTATCTTGCATTTGGCATGTAACACCATTGTTATTTTAGTTTACCATAATGACATACCCATGTTCCCTTCCCCTTGCCCCTGAGCCCCACGTACACAGCATCCATCCATTCCCCAGTTGCTAGCCCTGCCATACCACACTTCAATACATTTCCCTTTCTGCATGTCTCGGTACTCCTCCATGCAAGGGGATTGAGTGGGTGAATGTTATGGCAGCAGACAGAAGACACCCATAGTAACACCATGACATCTGTAACACATACTGGAGTCACCATAGTAGCCAGTACTATACAGGGTGACAAAACCCACTACAGGAAATGAGCTGAGTGACATATGTGACCATATAACCCACACATGCCGGTCAGGAGGTGCACATGCCCAACAACAGTTTCAGCCAGCAGGTCAGGTGTAGACAAACACAAACAAATGCTGTACTATGGCCTCTGAATGAGCCCTATGGGTCACCCCTCCCCCAGGGCTACACAGACAGACCACAGCAGGCCAGGCAGTTGGATGTAAGTTGTGAAGTCTAGGAAGTCAAATACTAATATGTAGGTAATTAAAACTAAGATCTGTAGTACACTGGTATGCCTCTAGCCAGCACGATAGATACGACTACAGACTGAAATGGAGTACCTGACATACTAGTACAGTCCTAGCAAATGTGTACAAGTGTCAGGTGTGCCCTGCCCATCCTACGGACACTTATAACAACAGTCAGGTGTGCCCCCCCACTCCTGTGTAGAAATGTAGAAAGAGTCAGGTGCCCCCCCCCCCGCTATGCATACATGTAGCCTCAGTCAATGTCAAATGACCAGTGGATACCCTGCAGACACAGCATGCTACCTGTCGGTGTACAACACAAAGGTCAGTACCGCAGTACAAACTACCTGGACTTGATCCACACATGCAATACAGATGGCCATACTGGGCATGCTCACACACAGAGGAATGAAGGCAATGTCAGACAACAACATACTGAAAAGTCATACTGAGCATGCTCACACACAAACTCATGAAGGCCATGTCTGCAAACACCAGTGGACCAGACATATCTGGCAGTTGCAGTTCTTAATGCAGACACATGTCAGTATGCACCACTCCTGCCTCTCACACACAGTGGATAGGAATACAGACACATATGTAAGGACAACACACTATAATAAGCCAAAGGTAGACAGACATAGATGTGTGGAAGAGGGTGACTGTGACAAAAAACTATCTGGGCCTGTCCCACCCAGCACACAGCCAAAGGGCCCCAAACACATGAGGTGCAGATGTCACTTACTGCAGATACTAACCACCAGTATCTGTCAGCATGACAGACTATGTGGTGCATGTGCCATCTGTGCAACATGACTGTACAAGGAAGTAGTCCTCTAGTAGCCGCATACATGTACCCATGACATATGACCCAGTGTGTGCCCGCATGTGGCATTTAAACCCCTAAATTAATGTGTTATGGCCCATGCACAGAACGGTCTCCCCATAGCAGTATTATGGCAAGCCTGCTGAGGTCATCTAATGTGTAATACACCTTTGGGAGAGCTGTAGCTCAGTAATCCCCATGGCGTGCCCCATAACTGTGTACTGCTGTAGTGATAAACTAGTTAGGTAGTAGTTCAACCCCAGACTTGGCAATTGTGTGAGTGTGTGTGTCTGTCTGCCTCTGACTGTGGAGAGAGAAATGCTTTTTAGGCTACTCACACTCCGTACAATCCATATACTCAACTTTGGCAAGGCTGCTGATGTCACTCACCTCGAAATACACCTCTAGAAAAGTCATAGCCCAGTAATCTCGGTAGCGCGTTCTGTAACTGTGTACTGCTGTAGTGTGATAAAGTTGTTAGGTAGGTGTTCTAACCACAGATCTAGCACCTGTGTGTGAGTGTCTGACTGAGTAGAAATCAATGTTTTTTAGGCCACTCACACTCCATACAATTCAAATACTCAACTTTGGCAAGGCTGCTGATGTCACTCACCTAGAAATACACCTCTGGGAAAATTGCAGCCCAATAATCTCCATAGCACATCCTGTAACTGCATACTGCTGTAGTGCATTCAAGTAGTTAGGTAGGTGTTTTAACCCCACCCCTGGCAAGTGTGTGTTGTTGTGTCTGACTGAGTAGAGAGCAATGCTTTTTAGGCCACTCACACTCCGTACAACCCATACACTCAACTTTGACAAGGCTGCTGATGTCACTCACCTAGAAATACACTTCTGTGAAAGTCATGACCCAGTAATCTCCATAGCACATCCTTTAACTGTGTACTGCTGTAGTGTGATTAAGTAGGTAGGTAAGTGTTCTATCCCCAGACTTGGCAACTGTGTGTGTGTTTGAATCTGTATGTCGCTGTCTGTTTTAGACTGTGTAGAGAACAATGCTTTTTTAGGGTGCTCATACCCCTTAGAATTCACATACTCAACTTTGGCAAGGCTGCTGATGTCACCCATCTAAAAATACACCTCTGGGAGGGTTGTAGCACAGTAATCTCTGTAGCACATCCTGTAGCTGCGTACTGCTGTAGTGTGATTTAGAACTGTAAAAGGGTTACCTCTCCACCCATGGCAGTTCTGGATGTTTTGTGTGTGTTCCAATGTCTGCGTATGGAGGATTGCATTATAGGCTACTCACTCGCAGTACATTCCGAATGCCCTACTTTGGCAATCCTGGTGATGTCATTCATTGTGAAATAGAACTTTGTGGCAGAAGGTCTGTAGTAATCCCCTGTGGTGCAACCTCTAACTGCTCTATGTTGTAGTGTGATATAGGCTTTGGTCAGGGCTTCAATATCCACCCATGTTGGTTGTGGATGTTGTGTGTGTGTCTCACTGTCTGTATAGGGAGCAATGCATTTTAGGCTACTCACCTGCAGTACAGCTGAAATGCCCTTATTTGGTAATCCTGCTGATGTCATTTATTGTGAAATACATTTTGGGGAAGGATTTCACTAGTAATCCTTGTGGTGCATCTTATTACAGCACCGTGCTGTAGTGTGATATAGATCCCAGTCAAGGGTTCTATACCCACACATATCAGTTGTGGATGTTTCATGTGTGTCTCACGGTCTGTGTAGGGAACGATGCATTTTAGGCTAGTCACTCGCAGTACAGTTGAACAGCCTTCTTTGGTAATCCTGCTGATGTCATTCAATGTGAAATACACCATTGGGGAAGACGTGCTTCAGTAATGTCTGTGGCGTGCATTATAACTGCATAGTGGGGTAGTGTGATAAACTAGTTAGGTAGGGGTTAACTCCCAAACATGACAGGTGTGTGTGTGTTTGTAACTAGTATCCTGTATAGAGGTGGTTGTGAGTGTGTGACACCTGTGGGCAATGTGGAGGGGGTTTTGCTTATTTCTTTTATTGTGGCCCTACTATATATCACAATGTCAACCATACAAGGATAACAGATGTAAATTAGTTGAGAGGCTGGGGTGCAAAGCCATACCCATACATGTGACATCAATGCCAGCAATGTGTTTGGCTGGGGGGGGATGCCTATTCATACAAGATATATAGTGTGTGGGGCCTCTGAACCCCATTAACGGTGCATGTGGACATATGTGTATTTGTTACCCTGTCATTGCTATCTACAGATGTATGGCCATATATACCTATATAGAGTTATATATCTGCTAATATGTATATATAACTATGTCCGTATACACCTACATAGATATATATCTGTGTACACATATATAACATGCTGTGTATATGTAGACATATAGGTGTGGACACATATATGTGTCGATTTAGGCACATGCATGTATATATGTGCATATATATTGATATATATGTATATAGTATAGGAATTATATATATATATATATATATATATATATATATATATATATATGCATATAAAACTACATATCTAGATATGTTGTATCTGCTTAGATATTAATATAGGTACACACACATACATCTAGATGTTGGCATACATTCTCTGTACTGTTGCATGACTGGACTGGATGATATGTTTCTTTTTGTTTTTCAAAAACATTTTTATTAAATTTTGTTAATAAACATGGACATAAAGTATTAAAAATAAACAATATAAAACATAATAACTATTTACAGTATATACAAACATCCATGATAAACATTTGTTTTATCCAAGAAAGATTATCAATATTTTTCTAACAATCTCTCCAATTTTTTGGCAAGCTAGTCTTTTGTGGGTTGCATTTGATGATCTCTGATAAATAATTTGCATTTATTTTTACATACAGATTTTGCTATTGAAATAAACCCAGTAAACATAAGATCTTACTTATTTTTCCAGTTCAATGTAATTATTTTTCGAGCAATAGCTAGAAATAACCAAAGAACAGGTAACTGATGTCTAGGAATTACACTTGGGGTAGGGACATTGAATAATATCAAAGAGCTAGTAATTTGACAGTTATCAGACCACAGAGCTTTTGCAAAATGTCTAAAATCACTCCAGTATTGTGTGAGAGTTCTACATTCGATGAACATATGAACCCAGTTGGCTTCAAGAATATCACCACACCTCCAGCATTTGCTTTTATTACTCTTGGTTATAAGGTCATTTCTGTGTGGAGTGTAAAAGCTTCTATGAATAAATCTCCAAGTATATAGTCGCCAATATAAAGATGATGAAGTATTTTTTTATTGAATTTAATAACTGTTTCTTATTATCATTAGATAAAGGTTCACCATTAATCTTTATGGAGTAATTCCAAAAAGCTTGGTCAAAAGTAATAATCTTCTCGTATGATTTTATATACAGGTGATATGCTTAATTTATGTTCAATGTTCATCGAACTACGCAATATGAATAGTTGTATCAATCTTGGTATAATATCAGTTTCCAGATTTATTGAACTCTCACTTTATTTTCAATAAACTGTCTTAAAGATTGAATACAGAGCCAATTATCTTGACAGACATTATATCTGGCTAAGAGAAATTTCATTGGTTGGATGTTCTTATTGTCTATAAACTGGTGCCAAAACTTTAGATTATTCTCTTTAAGATTCCACATATTATTGATATTGAAGGTATCTAGGCAATCTGGTGAATAAGCTATGGGGAATGTGATGAAAATGGTGTTCTTTAGACTATAATTGTTGTCAATTATATTTTTGAAAATATAAATTTTTTGGTTTATACCATGTGAGGAGTGGCTACATTTCTTATTATATAAGCAATATTCATGGAGTATGCAAAATATTTTGTTAATTTCAAAGGTTTCCTTAAACTGGGTTTCTGAGTTCTCAGAGGAAGTTATATGTATTTCATGTAGTTGTTTCCAGCTAGAGGTGTATATGGATGAAATCCAGTGTAGTATTATGTTAATAATAACAGATTTGGAATATAATTCTATGTTGGGAAAGCCAATCCCATTACAGTCCCAGGCTCTAACATGCCATTTATAGGCTATTCTTTGTTTTTTTGGGAACCATAGAAAAGTTAGTAATAGGGAATCTATTTGTTTAAATAATTTCTTAGGAGGAGGTAAAAATCAATGATTGTATGTAAAATAAAATCTTGGGCAAAATAATCATTTTTATTAATGTAAGTCTGTCTTCCATGGTGAAAAACATTTTGTTCCATTTTTAGTGAAGTCACTGATTATAGCTACCAGTTTAGTGAAGTTAAATTTAATAGTCTCACTCCATTTATTCTTAATACTTAGTTAGGGATGTATGGCCGGATTAGTATGTTAATCTATGTTTCCAGACTGGGGGATGGTGTTGAAGGGCTTGGTGAGGTCCACATAGGTTTTGTGGACTGCCTTACCCTCTTCAACAGCTATGCAGACTGAGTTAAAAGCAGTCAATCAGTTTCAGGAGACAAGACTCGCCCTCCATGAGCCCAATCTGTGTGGGGTCCAGTGTTTGAGGGTTGCCAATGTCTGCATTCAAAGCATCCCTGATAATGCATACCATGGCCATGCAGATCAGGCTCATCAGACTGATGTGACGGTAGTTCAAGGGATCACAGATAGATCCCCCCTTATGGGTTGGGATAACTGCAGTTGTGCGCCACTCAGTGGGCACCAGGCCTGATGCGAGGCTATGATTACACATGACAGTTAGGTGAGTTGTCATTCCATTTTGTAGTTCATGTAATACACAGCCCAGGATGTCATCTGGTCCCATGGATGCTGTATTCTTAGCTGTGGGTAGTGGGTTGTCTGCCTGTGTAGCCATGATTACTGGGCAATGGAACCCTTTTGTATTGACATGGGCCCTTTTAGGGGTGAGAGGGGGTGAATGTGGCACTAAATCAATCTGCCAGGATATTGGCACATTCCGTGGGAGCAGTCTATGTAATGCCATTCTGTTGAAGCTCAGAGCACTTCTGAGCATTGCCAGTTAGAATTCAGACATAACTATAGAATGCTGTGTGGTTGTCTGTGGAATCTGTGGCAATTTTAGTTACATAACCAGCTTTGGAGGATTCCATGAGGGATCTCAATGTATTACTGGGGCTGGTAAGGGAGTTGTTTGCATCCTTGGAATATCTTTCTTTCTTCAACAGTGTCTACCATCTGTTGTATACTCTGTTAATGGCAGGAGACCACCAGACTGGCTTGATTATTTGGGAGGTGAGAATCGTGGTTCTATGTGGGATGTCAGGAATCATGCAGAAGTGGCTGTGCTCATACACTGCCTTAGTGCAGGATTCATCAATTGAACTGTCAGCTCCTGTCTCCATGGGTGTCACAGACATTGTCACTTCTGCCTTGAGTAGCATGACGTTGGCCTTGGAGAGGTGTTTTACAGACAACTGTATATACATTCCTTTTATATGTTCAATTTGATTAACCTATGGTGAGATTACTTTGGAGAAACCACAGTCCCATGTACTGTTGTGATGGCTTAGTGGTTATTTACTGTGTCTATAGTGTACAGGGTCATGGGTTCATGACCTACAATGGCAGGTTATTTTTGTTCTGGCCAGAACAGCGGTTAATGCATACAGACTAATTAGGGCACTTTAGGTTAGTCACACTCAATACAATTCAAATGTCCTACTTTGGCAATCCTGCTGATGTCATTCACTGTGCAGTACACCTTTGGGGAAAGTGTACTCCAGCAATCTCTGTGGTGTGCACTGTAACAGCATAATGCTGTAGTGTCATATAGAACTCAGGTAGGGGTTTTATTCTCATACATGGGAGTTGTGGATGCTTTTGTGTCTGTTCCTATGCCAGTGTAGAGAGCAATGAATGTTTGGCTAGTCACACTCACTACAATTCATTAACTCTACTTTGACAGTCCTACTGATGTCAATCACTGTGAAAAAACCTTTGGGGAAAGAGTACGCTAATAATCTCCGTGGAGCATTCTATAATGGCAAAATGCTGTAGCATAATTACTAGTTTGGTAGAAGTTCTAATCCCAGTTATAACAGATGTGTGTGTTGATGTTTGTCATTCATGTTCTGTGTGGAGGTGGTTGTGAGTATGTAACAACTGGACCCAATGTTGAGTGTGTTTTCAAAATCTCTTATATGGTGCCCCTAGCATAAATCACAATAACCACCATGCAGGGATAACAGATGTGATGTCAGTACATAGTCAGTCAATCGTTCAGTACCCTGGACTGGTAGGTGTGTGACACAAACATGCTTACCTTTTACTCCCCCAACCCACCCTGACTTATCTTTGTCTCTGTCAGCCTCATTTACTCCCTCTCTGGTGGATGTGGAGACTTACAACTGTTTTGCTTAGGCAGCAGCATGTGTATTGTCAGTGACACTCATGATCAGCTGATGGCCTCTGCATGGATTACAGCCCTCCTCTAGCTGATTGCATGTGGAACAGCTGTGGTAACAGTCCCATACCCAATTGCATAGGAACACACTCCAATATCTAGGAACATCATGTTGGTGTTGGGCCTTTTCATTCACTGTGAGCAGGACTAAATCTGTTGTTTGGCAAACAGCATCACAGATGGATTGGCGACTTACCTCTGAACCCATACACTGTGGAAACAGGCCGACACACAGGAGGGGGATGTGCCTGTCCTGACTACAGACTGTAAGTGCTGCTATACTGCAGTTGGGGTACTATTGGTTTAACAGGGTGTGTGTGGATATGGCTGTCCTACATATTTTAATACTTATCATGTCAGTGCTATGTTTATGGGGAATCCCCATCTGTAGGGTCACCTGCAGACAGAGCAGTGTGTGGTGCCTTTTGTTCCTTGAGTTACCCACAAAGCACCTATCTCTCAACTGCAGAAGGTAGCGTGAGGATTACAGTCAGTAGATGGTGACAGCCAGGAGAGTTACTGGCGTCATATCCCTCATAGGACAGATGTTACATCACACCCTGTTATGACAGGGGATGTATGAGGTCATCACAGTGACATGTCGATATTGGGCCTGTATTTGTGCCTCCAGCCACAGCCCTGTCAATTTCTGTGTATATGTCATGCAGTAGGGGGGTGCATATGTTCTGTACACCATATTCATTGACAGCATATCTGATAACAAGCCAGTGAGATATCAGACTGCTACACATGTTATGTATAGTAGGGGATGTATTTAAGGACATAGCCTGGGCATTCTGTGGTTCTGTGTACATTACCAAGGTATGTGTACATCTGGTAATTGTTGACAGTGTGTGTATAGTGCATATGTACCTTGGCCTGTGTAGAGACTGTGGTAGATGTCATTGTTCTTGGTCCTGTTCTATCTGATGTTACATGCTGCTCCACTGTATGTCACCCTATCAGCTTACGTGTTTGTAGGGGCAAACACACACATGTCCCAAGCCACAGACAGCCATTGAACCACACTGTGTAGTGGCCCAGTATATGTAGGGTTGTTGTGTGAGTGGTTCATATGAGATGGTGTACATCAGATAGTCCATATGATGTAATAGTATGCTAGCTTACCATATGTGGTTGTGACTGTGTTCACATTGGTTGTGGTTATGCACTTTCACAGAGATGTCTGTTATCTGTGATGTGACATGCCTGTAGAGCCTGCTATCTATGCAGGTACATGTTTATTCCCACATAGGAGAATTAACCCAGTGTTGAGTCAGTCTGCCTGTAGCCTGCACTGTGCTTTGTTACATGCCTAAGAGCTTACTGTACTTATCCAGTGAGATGTCATGTCCAGATACTTGCCAGATGTACTGCTGCCTGGCCACCATAACAGTCATGTATGTCAGACAAAGCAGTGGGATGCTGTTTAGATGTATGTCAGTAACTAGTGGATAGTATGTGGCCATGGCACCTCTGTACCAGAGGTTATTATGTGTCAGGACCGACAGGGGTGTATGAATGCATAACCTATGGGGGCAAGTGTATGCCAGTATGTACAAGTTATACCCATCTACATGGTTGTTAACATCCACACTGACAGGCCTGGTCCACATGTCTTGCATGAAGAGGTTCTGTGTATACCCCTGGACTGAGCAGAGTGTGTCAGACTATCCACATATATTGGCCTTATCGCAGCTGTAGTCCACAGGGGTGTTACTGTGCTAGCAGTGGTACTGTACTATGCTGACCTTAGGATGTCTGTAAGTAGCCAATGGGGCACATGTTAACAGCAGATGTGGCCTCCCACACACACCATTTCTGTGAATACAATCCCTATTACAGTAGCAATAGTCCACAAATATACCTGCACTCCATACGTGACATCCCCTTGCACTGAGAGGTTGGTACTACTGGGGCTGAGGTAGGGCTCCACTCCATGTGCAGAACATATGGTGAACATATATGCATAAATGAGTATACATATATCCATAAGGATATGCACACATATACATATCTTGCTTACTGTATGACAACAGTTTTACACATATGTGTCTTTGTTCCAGCCTCTGTCCTCCACCTACATAACAGGCTTTGCACATATGACATGATGTCAGGGGTTGTTATGAAGTGGGCAGTGTGTATGTCATGCTGTCATTCCTGCCATCACTCCACTGCTGTTGTGTCCCCCACACATACTGGGGGGTTGGGGCCATATATGCGTGGGTTTCACCTACACAATACATGTGTGCCCTAATGCACTCCAGAGGCCAGTGTATGTAACAGTGGTATATGAAAGAGTATTAGTGAGGGTAGGAGGGGTGCACCATGACTAACCTAGGCTGTTACAACATGTGTGGGTATCTGGGATAAGCTGCCTTAAGGTATCTGGATATACTTTACAATACAATCCACCTTGGGTAAATGCAGGCATACTGCCTCCTGCCATATGGGATGTTTTGTTTGTCAGTGTGATTGTGATGGGGTCAGGTATGCCTTGTTATGTCACAGATACATCCCATGGTGTCAACTGAGGTCTGTACCCCCTAGGGATCGTGTACAGAGTGTAGATAGAGGCTGCTGTCCTATACATCTGCATTACGTACTGTTGATTGTCTGGTATGCTGTGGCCCAGTCTGTCATTACTAATGTACTACTTGAAGACCTCGGCCTGGACAGCAACATATGTTGACCTTTCCAGACTACTGTCTTAGTATAACTGTTTCACATTTGCATTACACTGTTCATATGGATGTCAGTGTCTAAACAGCTAAATTACATGGCATATACAGCTGTCAAAGTACACAAATAAAGCTTTCACATTCATTTATGCACACTTGTGTGTGGTGTTATACCATTTGATATCTATGTGGATATATGTTGCAGGCTATGAATGTCATTCTTATGGGTGGCTCATACAGTTTCCAGTTGGTAAGGTGGTGACTGTAGGAATACTGGCTGCTCCATATTGTGTGCACGTACTACATATGTATATTACTGTACAAATCTCTGTGTGTGTGTGTGTGTGTGTGTGTGTGTGTGTGTGTGTGTGTGTGTGTGTGTGTGTGTCTGTGTGTGTACTTACATTTATATGTATATCTATATATATGTATGTATATATATATATATATATATATATATATATATATATATATATATTTATATACCTGTTTCTGCATATATGTGTGTGTGTATATGTATCCTTATGGGATCTGCACCACTTGGTACTGTATTACAGGGAGGTTGTGCTTGGCTGGGGGGTAGTGCTTGGCTGGGGGGTATACCTATTCATACCACACGTATATTGTGTGGGGCCTCTCATCCCCATTAACATTGCATGAGGACATATATGTTTTTTTTACTTCTTCATTATCTACTGATGTATGTCCGCATATATCTATATATGTGTATGTATATATATATATGCTGATATATATATATATATATATATATATATATATATATATATATATATATATATATATATACATATATATATATATATATATATATATATATATATATATATATATATATATACATATATATTACCTGCTGTATATATATGTAGATGTGGACATTTATATCTATAGATGTAGGCATTTGCATGTTTATATGTTCATACATATTGATATATTTATATATATATATATATATATATATATATATATATATATATATATATATATATATATATATACATACATATATCAATATGTTGTAACTGTTTAGACATTAATATATTTACTCACCCACATACATCTACATGGAATACATTCTCTGCACTGTTGAATGACTGGGATGGATAATATGTTTGTGAATACATCAAGGATCTGTATAGCTGAGATGGCTTAGTGGTAAATCGCTGTGGTGTGCAGTCTCCTGGGTTTGATTCTAGCAGAGGCTGCTTATTTATTTTGCTAGGCAGAACAAGGGTCGTGGGATACAGTGTGATTAAGGTACTTTTGTGCAGTTGTAAGTGGGTTTGGACGGGAGTAAGCACTGCCTACACAGGTTAAGCAATTTAGAAGCTTGCTGGGTGTAGGACACTGTAACTGGAAAGTAGCAGTGCTTACCTGCGTGCAACCCCTGCACACAGACTTAAACTGGCTTAATAGTGCTGACATATGCTTACTACTGCTTATTGCTGCTTAATCTAACTGCTGCTTTATGCATAATGATACTGACACCTCACATGTGCATTTCCTGCAGTACTCCAGTTCATATATGCACATATATATATATATATATATATATATATATATATATATATATATATATATATATATATATATATGTATATATATGTATCTACCAACCTTTCTACTTAGACATCATTTCCATTATAACAAAGGAACTGTCTACCAACTAATAAGAAATAAAAAGAACTTTACCACCAACAACTTCATTATTGACCTAAAACATTGTAACTGGACACCATTAAAACATCTTCACCTAGAAGAGGCCATTAATCTCTTTAACTCCACTTTCCTAAATATCCTAAACATACACACCCCTTCCAAAACTATCAGAATCAAAGCTAACATTGCACCTTGTCTAAGGAAAGATATGAGATCCCTCCTTAAAGCCAGAGACAAACTCTGGGATTCATGAAGCTTGGGCCAGGTGCAGGTGTAGCGTCGGCAATCTAACACCAAATATGGCCGCCGAGCGATTCAGGTACAAGCTGTTTTCACATGCACTACCTGCATACGCCACGCCTGCACAGCTCCTGGTGCACGTATACTAATTACCCCATGTGCAGCAGCATAGCATGCAAATGAAGATATATAGGAATTCAGGAAGTGGTGCAGGCGAAGTGTAAGAATGCAGAAATGTAAACAGAAAAAAAATGGTTTACATTTTTCATACATAAAATTGGAGCCATGACAGTGGACCAAACTCATGTATTATACTGTTAATATATGCCAATGGCTAAATATATAGCCATTGGCATAAAAAAACATGCACAACATATAAAAAAGAACATTTAATGTCATGCCCACACTAACGCAAAGTAAAATCGCAGGGCATCGGTGCGCAAACGGGATCACAATGAAAATTTATTTATATGTAATAAAACTGCAATGTAACACATTTCATGAATTCCCCATAATAGTCAATGGCATGCATGCTACACCACACCATGGTGCAAGGGTTGCTAAGGGGCTGTGACAGTGTTCTGTGTGGTAACTAGGAATTAGTAGGCAATGCCATGCAGATGAGATGAGTAATACTGAATCACAAACCCCCCGCCGGCGTAAGGATGTATCTCACAGCGTAGCAGTACAACACCGAGGTGTGGCCTGGAGATAAAGATGACATCAAGAGAGGGGAGAGCCACCTTAGCTGTAAGCACATTGGAGCATTGCTAATCCAGTTTGCCTGTTGCTAAGCAAAGCTGCAGGATAGGGGTGTGTTGAAATAGCCATAGCTTTGCTTAGTTAAGAGCATGCAAGGTAACCGAATGTGCATGTGAACGTGGATGAAAACGCTCTCGAAAACCGGTAAATGGCTATGCGCTGTGTGTACCAGAGCTGAAATAAGAAGGATATGGGAAGAAAATAAGGAAATGCTGCAGCATGGTAATTGGAGTACAAATGAGTAATTAACACCTAGGAACCCACAGTGGGCCATTGACAACAGCTAACAAGGCTGCTAGCAGCTACCTGCAGAACAGGAAAGGGGAGGTGCTGTACTGCAAAAAAAAGATAACTGTCACAGCAGAACAAAGCAAACTTGCAGTAGATCAGCTACATAACACATTTCATAACACAATCCTGGGTTGGGAAAGTACAAAACAAAAAAGCCGGCAGCTGGATGCATTCCTGACAATGGGAGGAGAATCGGGTTGAAAAATGAAGTAAAGGGCAATAGATGAATCATGGCGGCCAAGCGTCATTCAATATCAAAGGCCCCACAATAGCAGTACCTGCTGTAAAACCCATAATTAAGATACCCTGCAGCTGGAATTGCACATGCACACCCAATTACACCAGCAGCATCCATAGCACAATAGTATAAAGTGTGAAAGCACCTCACACACACTTGTGTATTCCCAGACACTCTGCACCATTGGTTTATATACAGATGGGGAACTTTTAATATGTACATGTTAGGGGCTGCCATAGCATTGATTCACCAGCATGTGTTGGAGACTGAAGGTGGTGTGGAGGATGATGCTGACAACCATCTCAAGCACCAGAGGAGAAGAAGAGTGTTCAGACCCAGGGTAACCTGCCAGGGGCTACATGATCTGGAGATAGTAGAGCATTACAGGGTGGACAGGGACACCATACAGCAACTTGTTGAGCTGTGCTGGCCATGCCTCAGAGCCAGAAATAACAGAGGGGAACCCATCCCAGTGGACATGAAGGTATGTGTAAGCTTGAGAATACTAGCCTCAGGTACCTTTCAAAGGCCAACTGGAGATATCATGGGGATCTCACAGGGATCAGCATCCAGGGTACTCCACCAGTTCCTGGATGCCATGTTACCACATGCCAATGAACACATATACTTCCCCTGAAAGCAGGAGGAGTTGGCCAGCAATATGCGCCTCTTCCACCATGTGGCAGACTACCCAGAGGTACTGGGTGCAAAAGACTGCATGCACATACACATCAAGGCACCATCCGGTGAGCAGGGAAGGTGCTACATAAACCGCAAGGGATACCCCTCCATCAACTGCCAGGTCATGTGCAATGCCCAGGGCATTATCATGGATATGTGTGCTGGCAGCCCTGAAAGCTATCATGACTCCCACATCTGGCATGCTTCACAGCTGTATCAGGTATTTGCCAGGGGGGACATCCTATATGGCCACCTGGTGGGGGATGCTGGCTATGCAATGGAACCATGGATGATGACTCCCATCAGAAATGCACACACACCCATGCAAGAATGCTATAATGAGGCACATGCACAAACCAGAATTATTATAGAGCATGTGCTTAGGATGTTGAAATCATGGTTCCATTGCTTGGACATATCTGGTGGAGCTTTGCAGTACTCTCCAGGCATGTGTGCCCACATCTTCATAGCATGTGCCATGCTACACAATATGATCCTGCAGAAACAGCTGCAGCAGGGACAGAATGGTGAAGGCCCTCACAGCCCACCACCATTGCCAAGGGCACCACAGGCACCGAGAGACTGAGACCACAAACACCCTGTGCCAGCCTCAATAGGCTGACGGAGGCATGCCCAGTATGCCCATGCCTTGACAACCTTCTCCACCTGCATACACAATAAACATGGATAGCACACACACACGACCACCTGTAAATTGTCATGTATAGGTGGTCTACTGTGTGCATCCTACATTGACAGCACTCAACTATTGTACACACAACTGCCATTGGCACAAGGTAAGTCAATACCTGAACAGTAAATTAAGCTATCAGCATGTGTCGAAACTGTATGTATAGGTTCATAGGTACATAGGTAGGTACTTGCCTAACTGCCCAAGGCCATTAATAAGCCTAGCCAAAATGTGTCTGCTGTCTCCACCCCATTGATTAACTAACTGTCCCTCTGTGCAGCAGAGCCAATTGCGGGATCCCTGGGGTGTATCCACTTTTCCCCACCCACTCTGCAAGGTTTCCCTGGAGTATTAGTGAGGGGCTCTGTATAATGTAATCAGGGATGTAGTTCCAAAGCATGGGGAGTACCCGTGACAGGAATCTGTCACTCCAGCATCTTCCAGTTATGGTTGTGGCAAGGTGTAGCTCATTACAGTGTGTGGCTCATTGTGACATGGATTCCCATAGGTGGAGCATATCCATTAAGCCTCACTTGGACATGGCTTTGTTGGTCAGCAAATATCATCTCTGAGTAAATGAGATGCTACTGAGTAATGCAAGAGTTTATGCAGTCTGGCAGCATAGGACACATGTCTGAGGGCATTATTCCTCTTGGTGAGGTACGTTCGTGGCCCTTTCACCTGTTGGATGTGTCTTCTGAGGTACATCCAAAATGAGTTATCATACTCGATGATGGGATTGATGAGTGATGAGTAAAGTGGCACAATAACCTCAGTCTGTTTAGATGTGAACCCTTAAGTAATCAGATGGCCTACATAGACAGATGTCCTAACTACTTTGCAGATATGATTGTCAAAGGAGAGATCACTATCTAATGTAGTTCCCACATACCCATTACATCATCTGAATTATAGTGTCTGCCACTCGTGTTAATATGTGTGTGTGTGTAGTTTTCCAAAATGGAATGACCATGCAGAGTGTGGCCTTTAGCTGGAGGCCATGACTCTGACACCCTGTGTTGGTCTATGTGAGGACCCTTGAAGGATGTCTGTGACAGCTGGACTGTCAGTTATGGCTCCCAGTTTGCAGTAATCACCAAACACAGTCTGCTGTAGTCCACCTGTGTTAGCCCACACCTCTGAGAAGTATATGGCAAACAGTAGGGATCCTAGGACTGAGTCCTGTGGGACACCAGTTGTGACTGGTCAAGAGTTGGACCTGGAAGCTACTAGGCTTTCCATGTGGGTTCTGTGTGTAAGCCTGTTGACAAACCAACCTGTAATGTATGGGTGTATGCACTGGCTGGTGAGTTTAGAAATAATACCTGAGTGGGGAATTGTGTCAAAATCCTTGGCCAGGTCCAGGTAGTATGTGTGAACTACCACACCCCACACCTAAAGTCTAGGTGACTGTAAAATGTCAAACAAGTTCAGTAGGCATGATCTGCACTCAATCAAGTTGACCTTGGTTGGGTCAAGTGTCTGGAGGTTACCATTGTCTATGTTAACGAGTGCCATGAGGATGCACTCCATAGCCATGCAGATCAGGCTACTCGGGCTTATGGAAGGGTAGTTACCATGGTCAGTTGTGTCACCACCTTGGTGGAGTGGAATAGCTGTTGCCATGCACCATTGAATGGGCATGTACCCTGTGTAGAGGCTGATGATGAATTGCTATATTAGGCGGGAAGGTCACTTTGTCTTGTAGTGTCTGCAGGATGCATTCTGGGACACCATCTGCCTCCATTGATGCTCTGTCATGCCATTTGAAAGGACCATTACCACCTGAATGTCTCAGATGTCTGGGATACTGTACATTTTGGGTATTGTTGTGGGCTTTGTAGGGGGTGAAGCTTGCACCGAATGTATCATCAAGTGTGTTGGTGATATCAGTATGGTCAGTATATTCAGTGCAATATTGCACCAGCACAGTGCAAATCTGTGTGTTACTGCTTAGATCTTTGACATATCCAAAGAAGCCTTTGTGGTCATCTTCAGAATCCATGCCTATTTACCTGTGGATGCCAGCCTTGGATGATTACATCTGTAACATAAATGTCTTGCTAATACTGGTCACGGATGTCTGCATGTCTTGGGATTTGCTGTTGTTCTGGACTACTGTCCTACTTCTGTTGTATAGCCTGTATATTGCAAGGGTTCAGTAGACTGGTGTCCTTGTGTAGAAGTAGTGAGTCCTGGTTTACAATTGATGGCACGACCCATACATCTTTGTAGGTGCTTATAGAGTGCATTTGTAATTCTGTCTGTATTTTGAGCAGTGTCATCCCTGAGCATGGGGCTGTGAACCCTCCCACCTCTGTCATTAGTACTGTGAATTAAACTGTAGGAAAGGTATTCACTGTGTGTTCCTTGGGTGGGGAAGATGGTTGGCAGTGGAAATCATCAGTGAATAGTTCATGGTCAGATCTAAACAGTGACCTGTTTACCTCTGCTGTAGTGCACATGCCAGTGCTCACCACTTCTAGTTTGTTTTCACCTCTCATTAGTCTGTCTACCAAATGATACAGGCCATATGAGGTGATAAATCCCAGGAAGTGCTGGGCCTGGAAGTGAATAATCAAACAGGTTATCCAGTTAAGTGTAGGGTAGCCGACATTAACCAATAACAGGGTGTCTGGTAGGACTGTCATGTTTACCACTGTCTCCAGATAGTTGTAGTGGTGCTCCTAGGTCATGGAGGGTTATCTGTAGCAGCTCACAGTTTGCATTGCAGTTGTGGCTGATGTTAGCTGCACATGGATGATCACAGAGGTATCATGCTGCCCCACTAACTTGGAGGTGTAGGTATCCCCAATGAATATGGCTGCACCCCCTCTATGTCTGTGCCAGTCCATTTTCAGTGGCTGAAATGTGTGTTATGGGTTGTAGTCTGGTAGTGCTGGTGTGCTCACAGGAGCCTTATACAGGTCCCAGTCACAGAACAGATGTAGATGTTGTCCATACTGAGGGGTGATGTGACTGCATGCATGCTGTGAGTACTACCCCTGGTGTTGAGTAGCCTAACCCTCATTGATTCCGCTATTGTGCAGTCCATGGAGGTGAGATTCACCTCTGAGACCTGCCTAAAAATGGCACCATGGGGGCGCCAATAGCCTTGCCCAGCATTCCAAAGCCTACACATGCAAGTTGGTATGGCATTGTTGCAGGCATGTTTCTCATCTGTGCTTGTGTCCCATCTTTCCTGTAGGTAACCTACTGGTAAGCAATGCAAAGCCTGAAACCTATACAAGTCCACTAGCTTCCAAGATAGGCTTTTGGAGTGATTATGTATCAGTAGTCTGTATGCTCTTGCTGTACGTAACGGTTGTCTGACTACATGGTGATTTTACACTGTATATTGTGATCAGAAAACTCTGTATAATCACATATGATGTTGGAGCTGGTCTACACTGTAGAGGTTCACAGATAGGTAGTAGGCTATCAGCCCAAGGGCATTTAGAAGCATAGCTACAGTGTGGTGGCTTTATCTGCACCATTGATGAAGTAACTGAGCCTCTGTCAAGCATAGCCAATTAAGTGATTCCAGGCAGAGTTGCTGGAAGCTGTTGAAGACTGGGGTGCTGTAGGATGATAGGGGCACATAGTGATCTCAAAAAGCCATGCTAACATGACAACCCAATAGCATTCAATTTCCCCAACAGGTCTTGCAGCTATAAAACTGGAGTGGCTCCCCCACACCTTGGCTGTATGTTTCTGGGACACATGACCCCAGGGGTGTATATACTGTTGCCCAGTCACACATCAAGGTTTCCACTGAAATGTGTGAGTGAGGGGCTATACCAAATGTAGTTAGGATTTTAATGTATAGTCTCTCAATTCATGTGTTATGTTGGTATTTTGAGAAGCTCACTGGGTGTGGATGGCTCTACCTGTTGTGTAGCCAAGCTTACACATAGGATTCATGGACATAGGAAATAGGCAGAAGGAACGTTAATGTCAATAGTGTAATGGCTACAGCATTTGCATAATATCTGTGCATCCGTGGTTCAAATCCCAATAAAGTCAGAGATGTTTTACATGTTACATAGTATACCTTAACCACAGCTTGCATATATAGGTAGTATTCCACAGAATAATAAACATTTGGAACACACATAAATCCATGTGTGCTGGAGAGTGCAGTTAACAGACAATGTAATGTTATGTAAGCACATAGTGAGATGTTACGTCACTGAATTGTATATATCCTGAGTAGTTAGCAGAAGTGGCCATATTTGCATGCACAGGTTGTAGGATGTAAAGTTTGTTTAACTGTGTACAACTGCTGGTATAATGTCGCACAAACATATTTAAACCTGCTTACAACTGCTTAAATTAGCCTTATTCTGTAGTAAAACATGTCTAATACATCACAGGTGTTGAACCCTGGACCATGCACACCATAGTCATAGGACCTACCATTAAGCCATCTAACCTGTATACATGGCAAGTGGTCATTAGACTACACCTTATACTACAGGCATTTCACAGTACAGACCAAAAATGGTTCAGTCACTTTGTGTACATATGTACAGTACATTGTAATGTACTGCAATGTGTGAATCATCATATACAAGTCAACATATGTATAAGTGTTACAAATTAATACTAAATATATCTATCTATATAAATAAATAAATATATATATATATATATATATATATATATATATATATATATATATATGCATGTCACTGATGTGCACATAGAAATATGTGTGTGTGTGTGTGTGTGTGTGTGTGTGTGTGTGTGTGTGTGTGTGTGTGTGTGTATATATATATATATATATATATATATATATATATATATATATATATATATATATATATATATAGATACAGTAACATATATAGCCATATCTATATATATATATATATATATATATATATATATATACATATATATATATATATATATATATATATATATATATATATATTTATATATTTATATATATATATATATATATATATATATATATATATATATATATATATATATATATACATATACATATATATATATATACATATATATATATATATATATATATATATATATATATACATATAAACATCTATGAACACACTTTGTGACACAGAAGCATTCCAAATGGATAGAAGTGTATGCAAAACACATGCAGCTCTGTTATTATAACTATTAGTATTAACCTAATTCCCCATAGAAGCAATGGTTGCTGTGTATGTGGAGATTGGTGTGGGATAGGACCGCTGGCTAATGGAATATGCATCAGGGAGGGCCTGTGTCGGATGTTCATTACGTGAACTGGAGGTGTACACATGGAGTATGGGCACAATGTAAAAAAGACACAAAACAAGAACCATTCTCATCCATAATACACCCTGTCAGGTCACATTGCAACACTGACTTCAACAAGCATATGAACATTAACAGGTATCATACATATGTACACCAACTGACTTACACATTTGTTTGCAGTAGTGAGGAAAGGCTGTAGTACACTGTACATACTAAACACCATAAAAGTTGTACATATCTCAGATGCCTCAGTGGTAAAGCCTATGACTGTGGTGTTCATGGTCCCAGTTTCAAGACCTTCAAGGGCTGTTACATAATTTTGAGTTCCCGAATAAGGGATGTTGGATGTAGGGTGATTATAGCACTTTTAAGCAGTCATTAGTGGGTTATTGCACCGGTAAGTGCCGGTTAAACATGACTACATGGATAAGCGCCACACAGGTTTAACGTTTGCTGAACATCACGCAGATCACAGGCAAAGCCGCTCACAACTGCTGAAATGTGCGTTAATCACACTTGCACTACCAGTGCCTGCTATGAGAGGTAATATGACCACTGCCAGGATTAGAACACGCACCCACATACACAGTCTTCACAATAACCTACCACTAAGCTACCTGCGATGCACCAACAGCAGCTGTGTATTCTGACAGGTTAAACACAAAAGCGAGGATTGTGTGGAAATAGGACAAACCGCCATGTACCTAATGAAAGGTGTATGCTATACATATATATATATATATCTATATATATATATATATATATATATATATATATATATATATATATATATATATATATATATATATATAGAGAGAGAGAGAGAGAGAGAGGGAGAGAGAGAGATATATGTCAATATATAGGGATATACATATATATGTAGATATATAGATAGGTTAACAACATCTACACAACCATGGAGGTACATATAAACAGGATACCTACCAAATACCGAATGCTTGACATACCGATGCACGTAATCCCAAGGGTTAAAGACCAAAAGACCACAGTACCAAAACACCAGAAGCATGAGTTTTAAAATCCCGATGTTAAGGGACTGTTAGTTAGTGCTTCTGGTATTGCAGTTCAGGTAGGTTACTATGTGTAAGTGTGTTTCTGAGGGCTTTAGTCTGTGTAAGTGTGTGTTCTGAGTGTGTTGTGTGTTTCTGGGGGACTGTAATGTGTGGGTTTGCTTGTGTGTCTGTTTGTGCAATCTTGGAGGTAGAATATTAAAGTAGGGGAGTGGGGGGGTGCAGCTACCTACATGGGGGGTGTAGGGGGGCTTGCCCACCTGCTCATACATAGTGTGGGATGGTTTGTTTGGGTGTGGTGGGTAGCAGTGTGTCTGTTTGTGCGTGCGTGTGTTCTGTGTTTGTGTTACTTTCACAAATTTGACTGTTGCGAGTTTGAGTGTTCGGTAATGTGGGGTTTGGGAGTCTGGGCCCGGTACTGTGGGCGTTGGAGTTGTGTGCGTTCGGGATTCCGTAGATATCCCATATACAGCGGTTGAAGTGTTCATATATGAGTATAACATGGACCATAGCAATCACACATTCCGCCTCCACCAAACTATATGAACAAAGGATATGGAGAGTATATGCCTATATACTATTACAAATATGTGCTATGGACATGAGCCAACCATAGGGTTACCACCTGTCCCACTTTGCAAGGGATGGTCCATCTTTGGGCGGTTGCGTCCTGACCAAAAATATTAAAAATGTCAAATGTCCTGAGATTGTAGGACATAATTATGTCCCATATTTTATGTAATAGTTGCATAAAATAGTTATTTCTGTATCTAAAATACCTAAATGTTACAAGAAACAGAATAAGAAAGTAAACTGCTACAAGAATAAGCTTTTATTTAGGCAAAAAAGTAAAGTTCTATCCTTTGTACTGATCGTGGGTATGTGTCGGCCTGTAAAATCTGATGTGTGTGTCCTGAAAATGTCCCACTATGGCCATTTGAAAAGGTGGCAACCCTAGCCAAAGAGGGTCAGTCACCAACACAACTCCAATGACTGCAAATTCCTATGACAGAAATACACAGATAGCTTTCATGTAGCAACACTTTATTACATTCCGATGTATTGCCGAAAGGATTCAAGGACTAACATCACCTGCATGCTATACAGGAACCATTTAACAGTGCCTTAATGAATCAGCCTGCAATTACCATAGTATTAGTCCACTAAAGGATAGGTGTTCAAATAGGGAAGGAACCCTCACACACATATCGAATATGTATAAAAGCTGTTCCTACACACCTGCATCTGCTATGTACACCCACCAACATTTCCCCCACACCCAAACCAATTGCGATACATACTGTAATAACATCACAAATCATTCACTCACTGTACGACATATGCAGAAGCCTTAACATAGCTTGTCAGAGACACACTAATATGGCCCTATGTGAAATAGTTGCTGTTATACAATGGAACAGCTGCTGATGTTACAGGGTTTGTTTGCACTAATCCCATTTCAGAGGGATGTGTGTACAGCAGGAAGTGTTACCGGTTACTGATTATCAGCACAGTATGATACACATGTACACCAAACCAAAGATGTCTGGTGAGCACACTGTAAACCACCTAACATTATATGCATAGCCATACAGCCTTGAGCTGCTCAAACATCCTTGCCAGACTGAAACATCTGCAGAAGTATCAGGTACAAACAAACCCTGCATAAGTAGCAATGTTCTGAAATATAACAGCTGTACTCACATATAGAACAACATCTTCCAGTCATTACACACAAACCACAGGAGTCATTAAGCTAATATATCTCTGTGTGTCTCCATATAGCTGTTGCAATACATCACAAACAACACATCCAGGCTGTCTTCCTCGATAGTAAGGCAAAGGGACAATGCCCAAGTGGAGTACTCAATTATACGCCACTGTTGCCATGGTATTGGCTAATGGAGTAGCTGCACAGCTGATGTGCATGTAATTAATTACTTTGGAACACCAATTGGTGGTCAGGATAGCACATGTTACTGATATTTAACAATAAAAGGATGGCTTGTCACACATCCAAGCCATCTGTATATATCAGCAGAACATTACAAAGAAGATTGAAACACAAACTGAAAAAGATTGAAATAACAGTCAACGACACCTCGAGTTACTAATAAGGTATGTAGAATACTCAGTATGTCTGTGTATGTAGTACCTGTTCTGTAATAATTAAAGTGTACACAATGCATATAGTGGAAACAGTTATCTTGTAGTGATGTATTGTTGAGCATAGTAATGCTTGTAGTATTTATGTGTATACTGCTGTAGGTCACAAGGCAAACACCTCATACACCACAAGGGATGCTATATAAGGGCTTTGAACCCAACAATTCCTCTCCTGCCGCTATCAGTGGCAGGGTTGGTCCAACAAGTACGTGCTATAACAGGGGATAGTATATGTTGATATATTGTAACAGTAGGCATATGTATGGGTGTATTACTGAGAACAACATGTTAAAGGTGGGCCTACTGTGCAATTATGATTTGCATTGTGGGATATTGTGCCAATAACTGTGTAATGTACAGTATTGTAGGCAGATATGTATTACATTTTACATAGCATTACTGTTATGTTAGGCAAACATTAGTTATGTCTATTGGCATTTACAATACACAATAACAGGATACAAATGACTTGTAGTCACTCAACAGTTTATCAGCATGATAGCAAAGTAAAATGGAAGAGCAAGTTAACTATCCATGCACATAAGACATGTAATAGATTCATAGGTTCATAGGTAGGTACTAGGCTGTCTGCCCAAGGACATTTATAAGCTTAGCTAGAGTGTGTTGGCTTCCGCCACCCCCTTAGGTTAGTTCCCTGTGCCTCTGAACAGCAGAGCCATTAGCTCCCTGTGCCTCTGTCCAGCAGAGCCACTGCAGTGAACCCCGGGGTACATGTCTGTCTCCCATCCACCCGTCAAGGTTTCTCTTAATGAGTGCTAGTGAGATGCCCTGCATGATGTACATTGGAATCATGTTCCAAAGCATGGGGAGTCTCCGGTTCAGGAATCCATCCCTCCAGCACATCCTAGTTATCGTTGTGGTAAGGTTTATATCCCTAGAGCATGTGGCTCTCAGGGGCTTTTGTTTAGCGGGAGCATATCTATCAATACTGGGTTGGACATGGGCCTTGTATGTCAAGCAGAGATCACCTCTGAGTACGTGGTATGCAACCGAGTACAGCTGGAGTTTCTTTATTTGGGCTGCATAGGTCATCTGTTTGAGGTCAGAAATCCTCTTGGTGTGGTACTTTTGTGGTCTTTCAAGCTGTTGCAGTTGTCTTGTAAGGTACATCCCAAATGGGGTGTTGAAATCTTTAATGGGTCTAATAAATCATGAGTAGAGAGGCACAATGGCTTCCTTTGTTCTGGATGCGAACCCATTTAGATTAGGGTGGCCACATAGAAGGATATTCTAACCACCTTGGCAATATGGTTATCAAAGGAGAGATTGCTATCTACTTGGGGTCCCAGATCCCTTAATAGCTTTTCTGTATGTAGGGACTACCACCTATGTGGTAGTCCACGGGTAATTAGTTGTTTCCAAAAGGGATGACTATGCACTTTTTGGCATTCAGCTTGAGGCCATGATATTGACATCAGGTATCCGTCTCAGTGAGACCCTTCTGGAGGGTGTCTGTATCAGCTGGGGAACCAAGTATGGCCCCTAGTTTGCAGTCATCTGCAAACCTTTTCATCCAAAGTCCTCCTGTGCTTATCTGTACCTCAGAGAAGTATATACCGAACATGTGGGGTCCTAGGACTGAGCCCTGGGGGATGCCACTTGTAACTGGCTTACAGACGGACATAGGGTCTGCAACGCTCACTGTGTGGGTTCTGTCCGTGAGCCAATTTGCAAACCATCTTGTTATGTAGGGGTTAATGTTCAGGTTGATGGGTATGTCTATAATACCAGAATGGGGAATGGTGTTGAAAGCCTTTGAGAGGTCAAGGTAGGCTGTGTGCACCTCCTTACCCTCATCTAATGCCTTGATAACTGTCTCAAAGAAGTCCACCAGATTTAGGAGGCATGGTCTTCCCTTAACAAAGCCAAACTGGGTGGGGTCAAATGTTTGGAGGTACCCAATGTCTCTGTGAATGAGATCCATGATGATGTGCTCCATAGCCTTGCAGACCAGGCTAGTCAGGCTTATAGGGCAATAGTTCCCATGGTCCGTTGTGGTGCCACCTTTGTGGAGTGTGATAACTGTTGCTGTGCGCAACTCTGTGGGTACGTAGCCTGTAGAGAGGCTGTGTTTGAACAGTGTGCTTAGGTGAGGGGTTAGTTAATTTTGGAGCTCTTGTAAAACACAACCTGGGACAGTGTCTGGTCCCATTGAGGCTGTGTTCTTAGCTTTGGATAGGGCTGTTTTAACCTATGTGTCAGTGATTGCTGGGGTCGTACATTCCTTTGGTATGGTTATGGGCCCTTTCTGGGGTGAGAGGGGTGTAAAGTTTGCACTGAACCTGTCTGCCAAAATGTTGGCAATATCAGTCAGTTCAGTGTATTGTCTGCCAGTCTGCACCAACTCAGAGCAGATCTGAGAGTATCCACTTAGGTTCTTGATATAGCTAAAGAATGCTTTGTGGTCATTGTTAGAGTCCTTGGAATTATCTCCTTCAAAGCTAGCCTTGGAAGAATTTATGAGGGACCGTAGTGTCTTGCTGATAGTGATCAGGGATGTCTTTCCTTCTAGGGAGTTCATTCTTATCTGTACTAGTATCCTCCTTCTATCGTAGAGCCTGTTTATGGCAGGGGTCCACCAGACTGGTTTCCTTTTCTTGGAGAAGTAAGTCTTGGTTTGCCTTGGGATAACATGAGCCATGCATTCCTGCAGATGATCATAGAGTGCCTTTGTATAGGTTTAAGCATCCTGATCAGCACTGTCCATTGTCGTGGTGGCTGTGAACCTTTTAACCTTGGTCTTAAGCAATGTGAAGTTTGCTTTGGAAAAGTATTTCACATTGGTTTCCTTGTTTGGGGTTGTGGGCGGAATGTGACTATCCAGAGTGATTAGCCCATGGTCTGATCTAACCAGCGAGGGGTTGACATCAGTTGTGGAACACTGGTTGCCCATGTTGGTGATGACCAGGTTCAATATGTTGTTTCCTCTGATGGGGGTGTTGACCAGTTGATCCAGGATGTTTGAGTGTATACATTCGTGGAAGCACTGGGCAAGAGAGTTAGTACTTGAGTAGTTCTCACAGTTAATGTTTGGGTAGTTGAAATTACCCAGTATTAGGGTGTTTGGTAGGACCTTCATATGTCCCAGTGTCTCCGGAAATGCAGATAGTGGGTCTTGGGTCATGGTGGGCGATCTGTAGCAAGCTACAATTTTGAATGCAGTTGCGGCCATTGTTAGTTGCATTTGGATGATCTGTGATGCATTGTGCTGCGCCACTAACCTGGAGGTGTGAGTATCCTTGATGAATATGGATACACCCCCGCCATTTGTGTTTTGGTCCGGGTTCTGTGGCTGAAAGGTGTGGTATGAGTTATAGCCTGGTAGTGCTGTGGTGCTCTCTGGAGCCTTAAACCAGGTTCATGTTCCTGCACAGATATTGATGTTCTCCATACAGAGGAGTACCTCGTGTGTATGCAATGTGAGGCCCAGACTTCTGGCGTTGAGTAGCATTACCCTCAGTTTATGGTTACTTGTGCTATATACGGTGGTGGGTTTTTCTTTTGAGCCTTGCATAAAGGTCTACATTGCCTAATATCCACCTCTCTAGTATTGTTTGCAAGCAATGACAGCTGTGCATGTGTACATGTTCTGAAAATGTGTACTGACCCTTGTTACAGGGCTGTGCCAAATGGCTATGTGCACACCTACATAGAGTGGATATTGACAATAGAGACACACTGGTTGAATGTTTAGGTTTGTGTAGCCTAACCTCTCATTGGCAGACTAACAGCTGCTTGAAAATATGTGGACAGTACTGGTAATGAAACAGGGTGCATATCATCCTTAACTCTAGTGTGACATCTGCTGTAGGAGTGTAAGATGTAGGAAACCACTGCCCATGTGTAATAGCTGCTTCATAGGTGATGGCCTACACTATCTGATCATATCCTGATCATGTCGATATTGGCAGCAGAGTCTATTAATATTTGACTTTGTGTGGGGAGTGGGTGTCTGTGCCCAACAGAGCTCATGGTTCTGGTGGGTATGTGAGCATATACCTAGACAAATATACAGCCCTGCTGACAAGTGCATCATCTGTACTCAACTATCAGGATGTGATGTGGCCCTCAGAGGGGGACTGCTACTAAAGGTAGCTACCATGTTCCTATAATAGCTAGTGTTGCCACGTCCATAACACAAATATGTACTTGTGAGCATCACTGTCTAAAACATCTGTATAAGCAAGCAGTAAGTAAACTAAATAAGTACATGGTACTTGTAGTACTAAATGCTCATACAGGCATGGCCACTAGTCAGCTACTGGTGTTTACTAATGTTAGCTTTGTGTATGTGGCCATCCTGGGGGAATGCAATCTTTAAGACATGTACATTGCCAAACTCACCTAACACAACACCCCACACATTGTCTGGGATGCAGCTACAGGGGTGAGCTTGGAGGCATTCCATTTTACACCCATGACTGGACTAGACAGTCAAGAGGTGTAGGTTAACAAATGTAACCCATCACCACAACCAACACATACCCTTACCAGAACACAGTAAGGAGACACACACATGCCACCAGAATTCACACACATCCATAGAGGCCTCTAATTTTCTGGCCAAGCAAGAGGCCTCCCAAGTTGGAATAGGCAGACAACAGGATACAAATACTGTATGACATAGTTTGCATAATTGTGTCACTCCTCAGAACATGTGGCCAGAAACATGGCCAACAGTACACATTTGTGAATGCAAATTCTAGCACTATGTTACACACCAAGTTATATGAGGGCAAACATACTGTCAACTACCTGTCTGCCATGATTAGCCACATACCCATACACTCAGACCGCCTTTTGAACTATACACATGTCTCTGGCATATTCTATGTTGTTGTGCAGGACCTGTGATGCAGTAGCCTTGACTACATGGAAACACATGTAGGAACCATCAGGTCTTGTAGCCCATGCAGGTATGTCCCAAGTCCTGGGTAGCATTCTGCCATTGGCCAGAATGATGCAGCAGTACAGGGACAAGGATTGTATTCCACAATCGTGTAATGTACTAGTGTAATTCAAAGAGTATCCAGCATCTCTCTGCCTGGGATAACATGGTTGACAGACCATGATGCTTTGCCAGACAGGGCCTTCACCTGTCACCCCTGAGAATCTGGATACTGGCAATGGCCTGTGCTTACCCTATAGTGCCGTCATTATGCCAAGTTCAAGTGAAAGTCTACTGGTGCAACAGGGACAGCCAAGAAATAAACTGTGGGTCTTGATATTCAATGATACAAATCAGGTACTCAGTATGGACTCACATACGGCAATCTGAAACATGGGGAACATATCTGTGCAGTGATAGTTATGGTGCAATGCTCTGGAGACTACCCCTGCATGACCATGTTATGACACATACCTAACCTCATGGCCATCACCCTTTATTGGAACACATGGCCCACAGGTGTGTTCAACTTCCTGAGGGATATGTACACCCCCACGCTAGTTGCACTTGCACAACGTAAGATGCATTATGCTGAGCAACAACCTTTGTGCCAAAGTGTAATCCAAAATGCACCTTGTGACAGATCATCCACCATGCCTCAGAATTCCCAACCTTTTTTGGGCCCAAACAGGAAAACAGGACAGTACCCCTTTGGGAAAA